>NC_037676.1:67953954-68253954 GCF_003255815.1 Theropithecus gelada | reverse complement strand
GCTCATTCCTGTAATCCCAGCACTTTGGGAGGCCAAGGCAGGCGGATCATGAGGTCAGGAGATCGAGACCATCCTGGCTAACACGGTGAAACCCCGTCTTTACTAAACATACAAAACATTAACCAGGTGTGGTGGTGGGCACCTATAGTCCCAGCTACTTGGGAGGCTGAGGCAGGAGAATGGCGTGAACCCGGGAGGCAGAGCTTGCAGTGAGCCGAGATCACGCCACTGTACTCCAGCCTGGGCGACAGAGCGAGACTCCGTCTCAAAGAAAAAAAAGTCGGTGGCAGCACATAGTGTGGTTGTGGGAATTGTATCAGCATTATCCAGCTTAGATTCCCTTCTTCCTGGCTTGGGGGTATACTTCTGGGTGTTTTTATCCTTCCTGGCATGGAGTGTTAATTTCTTATTTTGGGGCACTAATATGCTTTGGATGTTTGTTACCTCCAAATCTCATGTCGAAATACAATCCCCAATGATGGAGGTGGGGCCTGGTGGGAGGTGATTGGATCACCAGGGGTGGTGATCCTGGACCACCAGGGGGTGGATTCTTCATGAATGGCTTAGTGCCATCCCCATGGTGATGAGTGAGTTCTCACTTGGTTAATTCATTCGAGATCTGGTTGTTTAAAAGAGTCTGGGACCTTCCCCTTCTCTCTCTTATTCCCACTCTGACCACATGATACACCTGATACTGCTTCATCTTCTGCCATGATTGGAAGCTTCCTGAGGTCCCAACCAGAAGCAGATGCTGGCACCATGCTTCGTGCACAGCCTGCAGAACCATGAGCCAACTAACCTCTTTTCTTTATAAATTTCTCAGCCTCAGGTACTTCTTCATAGTGATGCAAAAAATGACTAATACAGGGCCGTTATTACCAATCCCCCAAAATTTTCAGCCCTCACTTTTGACAAGTACAGACCATAAATATGTAATCATTTGCCTCTCTGGAACACTCTATACACCCTATTTTAAGAAAGACCATTGTACTTCCTATGCAAAACATATCTTAGGGAGCAGCACCAGAAGCAGCATTATATTTTATGTCCAATATCGTAGGTTCCATTTTATCTGCCCCCGTAGGCCTCTACTGAACATACTACTGTCTCTACCTCAAACCCAACATCTAAACTTGAACTAAGCAACTGCTTCATAAAACTAGCTCCCCTGTTGATTTCCTACTTCAGTTACACATTTTCCCAGTCATTAGGCTTAACCTTGCAAAACCATCTTCAATACTCCTTCTTGGTCCTCTGTCAGTCAACACGTCCCAACCACTTTGAATGTCATCACATCCATTGTACTGCTGCTCCATTTTGCTTCTAGAAAAATTATCACAATTAGTGTCAAAATGTGAATTCAATAATATGTCATTATGGGGGCTGAGTGCTAAAAGAGGAATAGTTTAGAGTTTCTGGTTTACTCAACTATATTAAAGATTCTTGTCTGGGAAACATTACACTTATTGTTGAAAAGTTGTTAAAATTTCCGTTGTTTGATTGTAGAAAATACTCAGGTTTTTTCCTTCCTTCTTTTCTTTCTCCTTCTTAGTTTGATGGAGAAAAGAAGAGGGAGGGGGAATTGCTTTTTTGATGTCCTGGAAGTGACAGAAAGGTTAACATTCTCTCTTTTACCTCGTTGGACAAACAAAGATGGTGGCTTTAATAATTAGAAGCTGCAGTTTGGTTGATTACTAGGGCCTGGAACAGATGTACTATTAACTGGTCATCATAAAACTCAGGGCTTGTTGTTTACCTGAATTTCAGCAACTCTCTTCACAGAGATGTTATGTCTTTTACTTTGTTCCAGAGTGTGCTTAGGGGGTTACCAAGTCAAATTGGCCAGCCCACAAACTGTTGAACTTTAGTCCACAAAGTAGTAGCTATAGAAACTGAAAGGGTCATTTAGAAAGGCCATGTTCAGTTAAAGACATCTGTGGTTAACACCAAAAAAGAAGGAAAGCCCGTTGACCCTCAATCCACTCTATGAACAGTTTTACTTCTGTTTCTGAACAGTGAAGTGTAAACCATTTTCAAAGCAAAATGTCTCTGAACAAAAGAAGTTATAATGCAACCACAGCTGCCAAGGTCAGGCTGAGCTCTCCCTTTGGATAGGCAAATGATGTTTGATCCTATATACCTTTGACTAATGTGGCTTAAGTAATCAACACTTTTCTAAAAGTTCTTGTAAAAATATCATTCCCTAAAAGATTTCAGTTCTGACATTTATGAGGAACATCAGTTTCTAAAAGGAAATACAGTCACATTTGCTTTACAACATTCGTCACATGTTTAACCAGGGTAGATTTACAAGCTCAGTGTCTTAGGCACATGCTTTTAAAAGTCAAAGTTCAATCTTAAATCTATCCCAATGTGGATAAGAAAAGTGACCATATTTATAACCAACCACTGAAGAGCCAAGAGCAGACAGGAGGCATGGGAAGAAGGAGAAAGCTAGTGAGGGTATGTGAAGTGGGGGGAGGGCACGAAATGAGAGTCAAGTCCTCATTCCTTCCCACAGCTCCCAAGATTCCTTCCATCAAAAACACACAAGCCCAGTGCCAAGCACAAGTGTGGGTGTGGATGTGGGCATGTAGGTTATGGCGGTGTGTCCAGAATATAGGAGGCTTTCCCTTTAGGATCCTGCAGTTTCATGAGGGAGACTGATGTAGATCACTAGTTGTGATGAAAAGCTGGCCTTGACAGATGTGTAAACAGCTTTCTGATACGTAGCAGAAGAGCAGGGACAGAAAGTTTCCTTTCCCCTAGATGGAGCAGGGATGTTCTGATGGAGATGGTGAGACTTGAGCAGGGTCTCTAGTGATTAGTAGGATCAGGAAAGGTAGGAGATGAAAGAAAAGGAGTCAGCCAGACATGGTGACATAGGCTGTTCCCAGAGAACAGCAAATGAATTGCACTCTTAGGACACAATTTGCATAGGGATGTATTAGTCTATTTTCACACTGCTGAAAAAGATACCTGAGACTGGGCAATTTACAAAGGAAAGAGGTTTAATTGGACTTACAGTTCCACATGGCTGGAGAAGCCTCACAATCATGATGGAAAGCAAAGAGGAGCAAGTCACATCTTACGTGGATGGCAGCAGGCAAAGAGAGAATGAGGAAGTTGCAAAAGCAGAAACCCCTGATAAAACCATGAGATCTCGTGAGACTTATTCACTACCATGAGAACAGTATGGGGAAAACCGCCTCCATGATTCAATTATCTCCCACCAGGTCCCTCCCACAACACGTGGGAATTATGGGAGTACAATTCAAGATGAGATTTGGGTGGGGACACAGAGCTAAACCATATCATTCCACCCTGGTTCCTGCCAAATCTCATGTCCTCACATTTCAAAACCAATCATGTCTTCCCAACAGTCCCCCAAAGTCTTCACTCATTTCAGCATTAACTCAAAAGTCCACAGTCCAAAGTCTCATCTGAGAAAGGCAAGTCCCTTCCGCCCATGAGCCTGTAAAATCAAAAGGAAGTTAGTTATTTCCTAGATACAAAGGGGATACAGACATTGGGTAAATAGAGCCATTTCAAATGGGAGAAATTGGCCAAAACAAAAGGGCTACAGGCCCCATGCAAATCTGAAATCCAGAGAGGCAGTCAAATCTTAGAGCTCCAAAGTTAACTCCTTTGACTCCATGTCACACATCCAGGTCACACTGATGAAAAGGTAGGTTCCCATAGTCTTGGGTAACTCTACCCCTGTGGCTTTGCAGGGTGCAGCCTCCCTCCTAGTCACTCTCATGGACTGGTGTTGAGAGTCTGTGGCTTTTCCAAGTGCATGGTGCAAGGTGCCAGTGGATCTACCATTCACAGTCTGGGGGATGGGGGCGCTTTTCTCACAGCTCCACTAGGCAGTGCCCCAGTAGGGACTCTGTGTGGGGGCTCTGACCCCACATTTCCCTTCTGCACTGCCCTAGCAGAGGTTCTCCATGAGAGCCCCACCCCTGCAGCAAACTTCTGCCTGGGTATCCAGGCATTTCCATACATCTTCTGAAATCCAGGTAGAGGTTCCAAAACCTCAATTCTTGACTTCTGTGCACCCACAGGCTCAACATCACCTGGAAGCTGCCAAGGCTTGGGGCTTGCACCATCTGAAGCCATGGCCTGAGCTCTATGTTGGCCCCTTTCAGCCGTGGTTGGAGCAGCTGGAACGCAGGGCATCAAGTCCCTTGGCTGCACACAGCTCAGGGATGCTGGACCTCGCCCATGAAACCACTTTTTCTTCCTATGCCTCCAGACCTGTGATTGGAGGAGCTGCCGTGAAGACCTCTGACATGCCCTAGAAATATTTTCCCCATTGTCTTAGGGATTAACATTCTGTGCCTCGTTACTTATGTAAATTTCTGCCTCATTGTCAGGCTGCAAATTTTCTAAACTTTTATGCTCTGTTTCCCTTTTAATACTGAATGTTTTTAACAGCACCCAAGTCACATCTTGAATGCTTTGCTATTTAGAAATTTCTTCTGCCAGATATCCTAAATCATCTCTCTCAAGTTCAAAGTTCTACAAGTCTCTATGGCAGGGGCAAAATGCCACCAGTCTCTTTGCTAAAACATATCAAGAGTCACATTTGCTCTAGTTCCCAGTAAGTTCCTCATCTCCATCTGAGACCAACTCAGCCTGGATTTCATTGTCCATATCATTATCAGCATTTTCGTCAAAGCCATTCAACAAGTCTCTAGGGAGTTCCAAACTTTCCCACATTTTCCTGTCTTCTTCTGAGCCCTCTAAACTGTTCCAACCTCTGCCCCTTACCCAGTTCCAAAATTGCCTCCAGATTTTGGGGTATCTCTTCAGCAACAACCCACTTCACTGGTACAACTTTACTATATTAGTCCATTTTCATGCTGCTGATAAAGACATACCTGAGACTGGGCAATTTACAAAGGAAGGGGTTTAACTGGACTTACAGTTCCACATGGCTTGGGAAGCCTCACAATCATGGTGGAAGGTAAAGAGGAGCAAGTCACATCTTATGTGGATAACAGCAGGCAAAGAGAGAATGAGGAAGATGCAAAAGCAGAAACTCCTGATAAAACCATCAGATCTCATAAGACTTATTCACTATGACGAGAACAGTATGGGGGAAACCATCACCATGATTTAATTATCTCCCACCAGGTCCCTCCCACAACATGTGGGAATTATAGGAGTATAATTCAAGATAAGATTTGGGTGGGGACACAGCCAAACCATATCAGAGAGTGTTTGTCTCAGCCTGCGATATAATTTGTATATTTGTCCCCACCCAAATCTCATGTTCAATTGTAAACCCTAATGTTGGAGGTGGGTCCTGGCGGGAAGTGATTGAATCACAGGGGTAGATTTCTCATGAATGGATTAGCACCATCCCCTTGGTGCTATTCTTGTGATAGTGAGTGAGTTGTCATGAGATCTTGTCATTTAGAACTGTGTGGGACCTCCCTGCCAACTCTCTCTCTTGTTCCTGCTTTTACCATGTGAAATGCATGCTCCTACTTTACTTACTGCCATGACTGTAAGCTTCCTAAGGCCTCAGCACAAGGTGAGCAGACATCAGCACCATGCTTCTCATGAGGCCTGTAGAACTGTGAGGCAATTAAATCTCTTTTCTTTATAAATTACCCAGTCTCAGGTATTTCTTTATAGCAATGCAAGAATGGCCTAATATAGTATATTTATGCTGCTATAACAAAATGCCCGAGATGCGGTAATTTATAAAGAACATACATTTATTTTCTCACAATTCTGGAGACTAGGAAGTCCAAAATCAAGGTGCTGCTGGTTCAGTTGTCTGGTGAAGGCTGCTCTCTGCTTCCAGGATGGTACACTGTGGTTGCATCCCCAGAAGGGAGAAACACTATGTCCTCACATGGCAGAAGGTGGAAGGGCAAGAGAAGCAAACACTGTGTGAAACCTCTTTTTAAAAATTAATTAATTATTATTATTATTATTATTATTTTTGAGATGGAGTCTCACTCTGTCTCCCAGGCTGGAGTACAGTGGTGCGATCTCAGCTCACCGCAACCTCCACCTCCTGGGTTCAAGCAAGATTCTCTGGTCTTAGCCTCCCAAGTAGCTGGGACAACAGGCATGTGCCACCACACCTGGCTAATTTTTGTATTTTTAGTAGAGACAGAGTTTTGCCATGTTAGCCAGGTGGTCTCAAACTCCTGACCTCAAGTGATCCACCTGCCTCGGCTTCCCAAAGTGCTGGGATTATAGGCATGAGCCACCATGCCTGGCCTGAAGCCTCTTTCATAAGGGCCTTCATCCCATTCATGAGAGGAAGAGTTCTCATGACCCAATCACCTCTTAAAGGCCCTACCTCTTAACACTATCACATTGTCCTTAAGCTTCAACTCCTGAATTTTGGAAGAGACATATTCAAACCACAGCATTCCACTCTGGCTCCCCTAAATTCATGTCCCTCTCACGTGCAAAATATATTCATTCCATCCCTCAAAGTCTTAACTCATTCCAGCATCAACTCAAAAGTTTAAAGTCTAGAGTCTCATCTAAACCAGATATAGATAATACTCAAGGCACAATTCACCCTGAGACAAAGTTCCTTCCAGCTGTGAGCCTGCAAAACCAAACAGGTTATGTGCTTCCAAAATACAATTTGGACATTTCTATTCCACAAAGGAGAAATTGGGAAGAATAAGGGGTGACAGATTCCAAGTAAGACCAAAACCCAACAAGGCAAGCAACATTAAATCTTGAGGCTAGAGAATAATCTTCTTAGACACCATGTTCTGGATTCTGGACACACTGGGACAGGGGTTAAACCTCCAAGTCTCTTGGCAGCCTTGTCTCCATGACTTTGCTGGACACTACACACACTAAAGTGCTCACAGGTTGGAGTCAGGTGCCTGTGGCTCTCTTAGGCGGGTGTTGCACACTGGTGGCTCCACAGGTCTGGAGTCTTGGGGACAGCCCTGTTCCCATGGCTCCACTGAGCCCTGCTCTAGAGGCAGCTTTCTGCAGTGGCCCTCCCCTCTGAACTCCAATAAGCATCTCTCTAGTGGGGGCTCTCTTTGGCACCCCTGCTCCTGTGACAGTTCTCTGTCTAGGCTCCGCAGGTCTCTAAGGCATCCTTTGAAATCTAACTGGAGGCAGCCATACCTTTACAGCACTTGCATTCTGCTAGCCTGCAGAATTAACACCACATGGATGCCACTAAGGTTTATGACCTGTACCTTACAGAGAGGTATTCCAAGCCACATGTTCCTGGTTAAACCACAACTGGGGCAGGTGAGAAGGACTGCACAAGAATGCTGGGAGCAGAGACTTTTAAGATGGCCTAAGTGAACTCCTATATTCCATGGGAATCCTGGGTTCTTTCCTGGAAACCATTCTGCCCTCAAGGCCCTGTCACTCTGGCTTGTTATGGGCTTGGTAGCCTCAAAGATCTCCAGAATGCCTTCAGGGTCATTCTCCCATTCATATTCTTGATGAATAGCACCTGGCTTCCTCCTGTCTATACTAATCTCCTCATCAAATGGTTGCTTGGCCACACCCTTGGTGTTCTCTCCTGAACACACTTATTTTCATTCTTTACATGGCAGGCTGAACATTTTTCAAATCTTTAACTTCTACTTCCCTTTTAATGACAAATTCTGTCTTTAAATCATTTCTCTCTTCTCACATTTTCTCATCTTCTCCCATTTTTATAAGCAGTTAAAAGAAGCCATGCACCGCCCTGAATATTTTGCTGCCTAGAAATTTCTTCTGCCACATATCCTAGTTTATCACTCTTAAATTCTGACTTCCACAAAGTGTAGGACTTGGACGTAATTCAGTTCTTGGCCATGTGGTAACAAGGATGGCCATTCCCCCAGTTTCCAATACCTTGTTTTAATTTCTAAGAACTCATCAAAATAGCCTTTTCTGTCCATATTTCCACCAGCATTCTGATCAGAACCAGTTAAATAATCACTAAGAAGATCAAGGATCTTTTTTCTTCTGAGTGTTCACCAGAATCACCCTTAGTGCTCTGTTCATGGCAATACAGCCTTTTTTTTTTCTTCAGTATTTACTTTAAGACTGTTCCAGTCTCTACCCATAACCCAGTTTCAAAGCCACTTCCATATTTCCAGGTATTTATTATAGCACTCACCCCACTTCTCACTACCAATGTCTGCCTCAGTCTGTGCTGTAATAGGCGATAACCTAATATCTAAGACTGGACAATTTATAAACAACAGAAATTTATTTTTCACAGGTCTGGAGGCTGAAGAGGCCACGATTGGAGCACCAGAAGATTCATGTCTCGTGAGGCCTTGCTCTCAGCTGCAATGTGATGACTTCTTGCTGCACTGTCACATGGTGGTAGGGCAATGGAGCTCCCTTCAACCTCTTATATAAGGTCACTGATTCCATCCATGAGAGCTCTGCCCTCATGACTGAATCACCTCCTAAAGACCCACTACTTAATGCTGTTGCACTGGAGATTAAGTTTCAACATGAATTTTGGAGGAGGCACAAACATTCAAATCATAGCCTTTCACCCCTTGCTCACTAAAATTCAAGTCCTTCTCCCATACGAAATGCATTCATTCCATCCCAATAGCCCCCAAGTCTTAACTTGTTCCAGTATCAACTTAAAAGTCTAAAGAGTCTCCTCTAAATCAGATATGGGTGACACTCGAGGTATGATTCATCCTGAGTCAAATTCCCCCTCCTGCTGTGAGTCTGTGAAGTCAAAAAAATTTGCTTGCAAAACACAATGCTTAGACAGGCATAGAACAGACATTCCCATTCCAAAGGGAGAAATAGAAAACAAGAAAAAGTAACAGATGCCAACCAAACCCAAAATCCATCAGGACAAACATTAAATCTTAAGTGTCCAGAATAATCTTCTTTAACTACACGCCCCACCTTCTGGACACACTGGGGGTACAGTTGGACCCCCAAAGTTCTGGTAAGCCCTGCCCTTATGGCTTTGTTTGGTGCCGCCCATGCAGTAGCTCTCATACACTGGAGTCATGTGCCTGTGGCTTTTCCAGGCTGGCCTGCATGATGGTAACACTAGAGTTCTGGGGTCTCAGGGGTGCCCCACTCCTATGACTCCGCTAGAGATTGCCCTGGTGGGAGCTCTCTGCAGTAGCTCCACACTTGCAGCAATTCTCTGCCTAGGCCCCAAGTATCTCCAGGACATCCTTTGAAATCTAGGTGGACGTAGCCATGCCCCCAAGCTCTTGCACTCTTTGTGCCTGTAAGAGTTAGCACCACGTGGATGCTGCCAGGGTTTACTACTTGTGCCCTCCAGAGGTGTGGCCATAGCTGACCACCCTGCACATGGGCCTACTGGAGCCACATGTGGGGCACGAGAGGAGCTCTACACTGGAACGTGGGGGACAGGAACTTAAGGTGGCCCTAGGCAGGAGTCTCAAGGTCACATGGGCACTTCCCTCTGGGCTCTTCAATTGGAACCTGTTCTGCCCTCAAGGCTCTGGCACTCTGGGCCAGTGATGGGAGTGGCAGCTCCAAAGATCTCCAAAATGCCTTCAGCGTCATTCTTCCATTGTCTTGATGAATAGCACATGGCTTCCTTCATTCATGCTAATCTCCTCATCAAATGATCTTTTGGCCACACCCTTGGTTTTCTCTGCCAGGCATACTTTCTTATTCTTTACTACCTGGCCAGGATGAGAGTTTTCCAAATCATTATGTTCTGTCTTCTTTGTGGTTAAAATTCTGTCTTTAATTTGCTTCTCTCTTCTCACATTTTACTATAAGCAGTTAAGAGAAGCCAAGCTGCATCCTCAACACTTTGCTTAGAGATTTCTTCTACCAAATATCCTAATTCATCACTCTTAAGTTCTGTTTTCCACAAAACACTAGGACACAAATACAATTCAGCCAAGTTGTTTTTCGTTTTAAAACAAGGATGGCTTTTACTCCATCTCCAGTATCATGTTTCTCATTTCCATCTAAGACTTCATCAGAATGGCCCTTACTGTTCATATTTCTACCAACATTCTGTTAATTATTTCTTAATCACTAAGAAGATTGAAGAATTCTCTACTGCCCACCTCTTCTTCTGAGCCCTCACCAAAATCACCCTTAATATCCTGTTCATGACAATATAGTTTTTTTTCTAGTGTTCACTTCCAAACTTTTCCAGCCTCTACCTCTTACCCAGTTCCAAAGCTACTTCCACATTTTCAGGTATTTATAGCAACATCCCATTTCTCACTACCAAATTCTGTTTTGGCCCTTTTGGGCTGCTATGACAAAATGCCCAAAACTGGGTAACTTATAAAGAACAGAAATTTATTTTTCACAGTTCTGGAGGCTGGGGAAGCCAAGATCAAGGTGCCAGCAGATTCGGTGACTGATAAGGGCTAGTCCTCTGCTCCATAGATGGTGCCTTGTTGTTGTGTCCTCACATGGTGGAAGCGGCAGGGAGCTCCCTTTAACCTCTTCTATAAGGTCACTGAATCCATCCATGAGGACTCTGTCCTCATGACTTGATCACCTGCAAAGAGCCACACTATTTAATACTGCTGTATTGGAGATTAGGCTTCAACGTGAATTTTGGAAGGACATAAACCTTCAAACCATAGCAACTTCCAATCAATTTCCTTTTTTATCTAAGTTAGTTTATGATAGGGTTCTGTCACTTGCAGTTGGAAGGATCCTGGTTGCCTGTGCTGATTATCTTCATTTACTTGGCTATTCCCTCCATCTACAGTCCTCATTTTGTTCTGCATCCCCGAAAGCTAACTGCATGGATCACACCATGGGTTCTCTTGCCCTCCTACTTCTAGTTGGGGTTCACCAGTGACAGTCTCTAGCAGGAGATGCAGTAAGGGTAGAGTGAGACTTAGGATTTATTGCCCTGACACTGCTCCATCCAGGCCCTGTGGATTTTGTGCAGGCCTCTCCTGAATGCACAGCTCCTGGCAGCAGCCTTGGAGACAGCAGCTGTCTCCCAGCCTTGGTAACTTCTCCCTTCCTCTGTCCCTTCCCACCAAGATGTGGAAATGGCTCCCTGCTGTGACTAGCCTAAAGTAGGGCACAGCCTTTTGTTGCTCTTTTTAAATCCTGCCAACACATTTGCAAATAGTACTTTTACTAAAATCACCTTAATTACTCACCTTAATTACTCAGCTAGAGAGTGTCACCTCCTTTCTCCCAGGATCCTGACTGCTACAAGCCCTCAGCTGACTGGTGGGTCGGGGGTTGTAGGGATGAATCTTTCCTAGACTAGGACTCTTGGGATCTAAATTATAAACAAACTGCTAAACGTTCTGGATTATTCTGTTTTGAAACAATACCATCATCAACTGTTAGCCTATAGGTGACATGTTTAGCCCAGGATGTGCAAATTCATAGCTGACGTACCAGCATTTCCCATTCCCATGTATTTGTATGAATTCATTAATGAAATTACAAGTCTGTGCGCTGGGTCTTCAGCAGTCACCATCAGTCCACTGCTTGCCCTTCAAGTATTAACCCCAAAGTCCTGCACTTTTGTCCTGATATCTACTGTGCCCAAGACATGTCCTTGAAATACGGGGATGGCCAAGAATCCCAATGCTCCACTGGAGCCTCACTTCCAGCTGAGAATTTTAGAGCTAAGTCAGGGATCACTTGCCCTGGAAATGCCCAATCCTAACTTTTCTTGGGGCAATCTTTGGAGGCAGACTCCTTGCTCAGGCCCTTCATCACTGCCTGATTGCCTTGGTCACTCTGGCAATTTGTGCCATCTTAAACAGCCTTCCCAAGACTCAGATTACATGGGTAAGGCACTAGGACCCTTAATGAACATTGATGATGAACTTTGCAGACGTCTAGCTAGCCACAAAATTTCATAGTCAGCAACCACAGACTTCTGTACAGCTTTGAAGAAATCGTTATTTATTTATTTTATTTTATTTTTGAGATGGAGTCTAGCTCTGTTGCCAAGGCTGGAGTGCAGTGGTGTGATCTCAGCTCACTGCAACCTCTGCCTCCCAGGTTCAAGTGATTCTCCTGCCTCAGCCTCCCGAGTAGCTGGGATTACAGGCATGTGCCACTGCACCCAGCTAATTTTTGTATTTTTTAGTAGAGATGGGGTTTGGCCATGTTGGCCAGGCTGGTCTTGAACTCCTGACCTCAGGTGATCTGCCCAGCTCAGCCTCCCAAAGTGCTGGGATTACAGGCATGAGCCACCGCACCCAGCCATATTCTCTTTAAAACCACACTTACCCAAACACAGTGTACTTCCATAGGTGTATTAGTTTCCTAGGACTGCCATAAGCAGGTACCACAGACTGGGTGGCTTAAGAAAATAGAGTTGTATTGTCTCACAGTTCTGCAGGCTACAGGTTGAAATCAAGGCATCAGCAGAGCCATGCTCCCTCTGACACCTCTGAGGAGGATTATTCTTGCCTCTTTTCAGCTTCTGGTGGCCTCAGGCATTTCTTGGCTTGTGACGGTGCAACTCCAACCTCTGCTTCCAGCTTCATATGGCTGTCTTCTTCTGTGCATCTCTGTCTCTTCACATGGCATTCTTTGTTATAATGACAAAAATTATATTGGATTCAGGGCCCACACTACTCCAGCAGGACCTCAGCTTAACTCGTCACATCTGCAATTACCCTATTTCCAAATAAGGTCACATTCTGAGGTACCGAGTGTGAGAACGTTGACATATCTTTCTTGAGCTATACAGTTCAACCCACAACGATAGGGGGATGCAAGTTTGGCCACAATTCTGCAAAATATTAACCAAAAGTCCAAAACTTTTTCTCTGATTCAAAAAGGCAACAGTGGCAGGCAAACAAAAGTTATGTTAGTGTAAGGATAATCTTGAATCTGTTCTCATTTATTTCTAAAATATATCCTGGGTTTTACTAACTCGCAACTGACAAACACAATGGTTTGTGATAGAAAAAGGCACTACCCAGAGACTTGTTTTCAAGGCTGACTTTCCCCCTTACCAATAGTTGATATTTGAGGAAGATACTTGGTTCTTCAGTTTCTGTTTTCTCATATTTAAAAGGAAGGATTAGTACCTAGTTCATTTATGTTACAGACCATTTGAGATGATAAATAAGATTAAAAAAATAAAAGCACTAGGTAAGCTGTAGCATAACACAGAGGCAAGTGGTTATCATCATTAACATTAACTGTTTATTGACTATAGTCAATTCATTAAAGATATTACTAAGTTAATACACCCAAATTCTGATTTATAACTCTGGAAAGTATATGTGACCTAAATGGTATGCTCTAAGTTAGAAAGATAAATAGTATGATACAGATTTTTCTTTTTTATATAAAAAGGCTAGGGTTAATTTATTGTCATCAAAGAACAAATGCTTGAATAGTAAAGTAATATATTAAGTTAAAACAATATTAAGTCTTTAAGTAACTTTTTTTCTTACCTTTAAGGAATTCTCAGCGTAAACAATAAAGTTAACGAAAGAGACAAAAACCAGTCTCCAGGGGAAAAAAGCAAACAGGGTTTTAAAATATATTAATAATCATAAAAATTAAGCAAAGTCAGAATGGGATATTTGTTAATTATGATTTTTATTTTATTTATTTGTTTATTTATGTATTTATTTATTTATTTATTTGATGGAGTCTTGCTGTGTTGCTAGACTGGAGTGCAGCGGCGCAATCTCAGCTCACTGCAGCCTCTGCCTCTCGGGTTCAAGCTATTCCCCTGCCTCAGCCTCCTGAGTAGCTGGGACTATAGGCACGCGCCTTCACACCCAGCTAATTTTTTTGTTTTGTTTTGTATTTTAGTAGAGATGGGGTTTCACCCTGTTGGCTAGGGTGGTCTCAATCTCCTGACCTCGTATTGCCCCACCTCAGCCTCCCCAAGTGCTGGGATTACAGGCGTGAGCCACCATACCTGGGCTGTTAATTCTAATTTTTTAAATACTATCCAATCATGGTATACTTATTTCCATACTTGTATCAAGGCTCTGAATTCAATAAATACCACTTGAAACATTGGCTTTTTCTTTCAAAATTGATTTGTGCTTTAGAAAGAACACACCAAGGGAAAGCTACAAACAGGCCATGCAGCTACTTACAATTTAAGGAACTGGAGATTTGGGTAACTTGCCTAGATATTTAAATTGCTTTTAAATTTTAAAAATACTTTTTATAGGCCAGGCATGGTGGCTCACACCTGTAATCCCAGCACTTTGAAAGGCTGAGGTGGGCGGATCACCTGAGATCAGGAGTTTGAGACCAGCCTGGCCGACATGGCAAAACCCCATTTCTACTAAAAACACAAAAATTAGCTGGGCGTGGTGGTGATCACCTGTAATCCCAGCTACTCGGGATGCTGAGGCAGGAGAATCGCTTGAACCTGGGAGGTGGAGGTTGCAGTAGCTGAGATCACGCCATTGCACTACAGTCTTGGCAACAGAGCGAGACTCCATCTGAAAGAAAAAAAACATTTATATATGTGTGTATATATATATATACACACACACACATGTGTATATATATATATACACACACACACACATTGTATAAGGATTTTTAAAGATTAATTTTTCTTCTTTTACATAAAGATATAGATTTAGTAAAGAAAATATAATTAACAATCTTTACTAAACAAAAATTAGTATTGTACTTAAAAGACAGCATGAAGGATTTAGATTTTTCAATTACGAATCCAAAGCTTATAAAAAGTATGAGTCGCTTGAATGTATTCTGATGGCCAGTCTTGTGGGTCAATGGGCTGAGCAACTAGTCAGGGCCTGAAAGGGGTCTTGTCCAAAAAGCCTGTACAAAACTACCTAGATTTACTCTTCTTCCGGATTAAGTTACCATGTGTCAGATGGTCCCTGTTAATACACAATAGACACCAGGAGAGTCACACCTTGTCTTTAATTCTGTAAGGTAGTATTCATTCTTGACACTTCTAGCATATCTCCATGTCCTGTGGATTCTAACTTCTAGATAAATTCAGAACATACCCATTTGTTCCCATCTCCACTGTCTCTAACATTGTGGCCTCTCACTGGACCACTGTATTATCCTAGCAGGTCATGTCTCCACTCTTGCCCTGGCCATGCATTCTGCATCATGAGCCAGAATGTCTAAGGTGTATGTCATTCTCTCTAAGATACATTTTTTCCAGTGAATGTCAAGCTTATAATTCAATCCAAACTCAGAAGCAAGGCCTTTCATAATCTGGTCCCAGCTGCCTCTCCAGCTCTCTCTTGGTATTTGGCCTCCCTCCTCCTCACCTACCTATTACCTTAGCCATACAAGAAATAACAAACCATCACCAATAATAATGGCCTCTAGAGAGGCAGTAAAATCGCTGTCTTGACCATTACTAGCTTGGGATTCTATGCCAGTCTGTCTGACTCTCATCCACTTCTTGACCATGTTACTGTATAGTCTCTCTGCTAGCTTCCATTATTATTCATTGTTATTAATAATAATGTTTATTATTTTTATTTTAAAAATACTCCCTTGTACAGAATTAAACTCATAGGTGATTTATAAAGTCTTTCTCAAGAATTTTGCCCTAAAACTTACATTAAGAGGAAAGAAGTTTTTCACTTACATCTCCAATAAAAAGAATAGGAAAAGCTATTCTATTTTTCTTCCCATAGGACTAGCCTTTTGAGTGCTTCAGCGAGAGATTTTATGCAGAATGGCAGCCAAGACAAAAAGACAATCTGAGAGCAGGCACATTTTTTAGAGGACAAAAGAAGGAAATTTCTTTATTAATCCCATCATTAAATTTTTTCATTTTTACTTGATTGTTTTGTTTTGTGATTTTTTGGTTTTTAATTTTTGTGAGTTGTTTTTTTTTTTTTTTTTTTGAGACAGTGTCTCTCTCTGCCATCCAGGCTAGAGTGTAGCGGCACGATCTCCACTCACTGCAACTTCGGCCTTGTGGGTTCAAGAGATTCTTGTGCCTCAGCCTCTTGAGTAACTGGGGCCACAGGTGCGCACCACCATGCCTTGCTAATGTTTGTATTTTTTGTAGAGATGGTTTTGTCATGTTGGCCAGGCTGGTCTCGAACTCCTGGCCTCAAGTAATCTGCCCGCCTCAGCCTCCCAAAGTGCTAGGATTACAGGCCCATCATTATTTATTAGGGACTTAAAAAATCCTAGGAAATAAAATACTCTGAGGGTTTTAAAAATCTTTTAGAGAAGCAAGAGCTTTAGAAAGACCCATATCTGCTTTTCTTTTGTGAGTCATTCTTTGAGGCCAAAATCTCACACCTGTCATAAAGAACCATTTTCCCGCTAAGAATGGGTGGCAACCCCATTAGCAGCATGCAGCCTGGCATAAGGCCTGCCTTCCCCTTTATAGGCAGTGCCTGGCTAATTGCTACTACAGTGAAAAAAAGGAAAAAAAAAGAAATTACTCCTGTAATCAGAGCACAGTGGTTCTTGATGTGATTTAATCCACACCTGGAAAGTGTGAATTAAATTAGAAGATATTAAGTGTATCGAATAGCTTCCAATTTGGGCCAACCTGACTCTCCCTTCAGTCCTTCCCAATGGATAAATTCTTACCACTGGGCCAGGTGAGGTGGCTCATGCTGGTAATCCTAGCACTTTGGGAGGCTGAGGCAGGCGGATCACATGAGGTCAGGAGTTCGAGACCAGCCTGGCCAAAATGGTGAAACCCCATGTCTACTAAAAATACAAAAATTAGCTGGGTGTGCTTGTGCATATCTATAATCCCAGCTACTCAGGAGCCTGAAGCAGGAGAATCCCTTGAACCCAGGGGGCGGAGATTGTAGTAAACCGAGATCGCGCCACTGCACTCCAGAGTGAGACTCCGTCTCAAAAAAAAAAAAAAAAAAAACTTCTTACCAGTGGAACATTGTGCCATTTTGTGCTTTCCTTTGATATGATCTCTAGTGGCCATGGGGGTTATGTTGATGGCTTGTTTGCACTTGCCTTAGGGGCTAGGTGGAGGAAATTGGACACAATAATTAATTCATATTCAATGCCCAAGGGTGCATCAAGAAACCTGAACTTGAATCTCAGGTTGCAAAAATGCAATTCAAAGAGAACATGATATTCCTTCTCCCCTGGCATTTTGCTGATAGAATTATCAAGCTCAATGGAAGATTACCCCCTACTATATTACATTCACTTTAAACATCCTCCGATATAAGGAGCAGCAAAACTACAAGTAAAATGATATTACCAATGTACTTCCTTGATTTAAAATACTACCAGCACAAATGCAACTTGAACATTTAAAATGATATTTGGGGGAAAAAATGGATCCTACGTCTGTTGATGACTCCTATAATAAAAACACTTTCTATGGTGCAACTGTGGGTGGTTTTTTTTCTTACATGAGCAATTTTATAATGGAAAAACACTGTGACCTTAACCTTATGAAAAGTTGAAAAACACAGACACACTTTATGTTGAACATAAACAAAAATATCTAACTACCAGGCTTATTTCCTGGCCAGTAAGCATTTGATGTGTTTATGAAGCCTTGTAAAGTATTACAGCAGCTGTGACTGCATGGAAAGACTCTTTGGGCAGGTTGGAGCATGACCTCCATCTTAGGCAGTGTTGTCATCAGCTCTCAGAGGGATACTGACTTTTTACAGTGGCCTGTAACATCATCCCTCCTCTCTTCTTTCTTTATATATATATTTAAGTTGTAAAGATAATGTATGTTCTCTTTTAATTTGGACAAATAGAAACAATATTTTTTAAATATTTTTTTATTGATTCATTACTTCTCACATCCATTGTTAATATCGTGGTGTATAATCTCACTACTTATTCGTATGCATTGATTAAGGTTGTATAATCAGACGGGGCATACAATTTTGGCTTCTACTTTTTTTTCGACATAGTATCATCACTTCTGTTTCATTTTATTTTTTATGACATTGTCTCACTCTGTTGCCCAGGCTGGAGTGCAGTGGCCCAATCTCAGCTCAGTGCAGCCTCTGCCTCCAGGGTTCAAGTGATTCTCCTGCCTCAGCTTCCTGAGTAGCTGGGACTACAGGCATGCACCACCATGCCTGGGTAATTTTTTGTATTTTTAGTAGAGACAGGGTTTCGCCATGTTGGCCAGGCTGGCCTTGAACTCCTGACTTTAGGTGATCCACCCCTAGTGGCCTCCCAAAATTCTGGGATTACAGGCGTGAGCCACTGTACCCGTCCAATTTTTTATTTTTTTATTTTTTCATTTTTTAATTGAGAGAGGATCTTACTCTGTCACTCAGATTGGAGTCTAGTGGTGCAATCATGACTCACTGCAGCCTCGACCTCCTGGACTCAAGCAATCTTCCCATCTCAGCCCCCCAAGTAACTGGGTCTACAGATGCATGCTACCATGTTCAGCTACTTTTTAAATTTTTTATAGAGATGAGGTCTCACTGTATTGCCCAGGCTAGTCTCGAACTCCTGGGCTCAAATGATCCTATTGCTCCAGCCTTCCAAAATGTTGGGATTACAGGTGTGTAATCCCTGTAATTGTAAGTGTAAGCCACTGTGCCCAGACACTTCTGTTCATTTTTAAGGCTATTTTAATGACTGCATACCATTACATGAAGTGTTGGTAGCATAGCTTGCTTAACTACCAGCTATTTAGTTTCTGCCCCCTCTCTAACACAGACACTTTCTTCTGCCATTGTAAACAATATTGTAAAGATCACTTTTGTGCAAGAATAAGAGCAACTTCCAAAAGTATAACAGGTCAAAATGTGTTAATATTTATGGTCACCATACCAAATTACTTTCCCAAAGGGCTCTGTTATTTTATTTGTACACTAGTTATGTGCAGAGTACCCAGCTAGTTTGCCACACCCTTCATTGCCACTGTATAGTGTGATATTTTTAATGATGTCTTCAATTTAATAGATTGCTATGGTAGCTCAGGGTTATGATTTCTATCTGACTACAAGCAAAGTCATTTTTCCCATAATTTCATATTTCTTCTCTTATAAATGGTCTTGGTGTGCCCTTTCCTACATTGTCTTAATTTTTTTTTAATTGATTTGTGTGACTTTTAAAAAATTTTTTTTGAGACGAAGTCTGGCTCTGTCACCCAAGCTGGAGTACAGTGGCACGATCTTGGCTCACCGCAACCTCACCCTCCTGTGTTCAAGCGATTCTTATGCCTCATCCTCCTGAATAGCTGGGATTACAGGCACACACCACCACACCCAGCTAAAATTTGTATTTTGAGTAGAGATGGGGTTTCACCATGTTGCCCAGGCTGGTCTCGAACTCCTGACCTCAAGTGATCCACCCACCTTGGCCTCCCAAAGTGCTGAGATTATAAGCATGAGTCACTGCGATGGGCTAATTTGTATGAGTTCTTAATATTTGACGCTTTGGTCTCCTATTTGCTGTAAATGTTTATTTTCCTTTTAAGCTCATACACATGGAATTCTAAAATTTTACTGTGATCAAATCCGTGTGTTTTCTTTTATTGACTTCTGTTGCTTCCATCCTTGAGAAACTCTTCCAATGCATAAAATGAATAAATTCAGTTCCACTTTCTTCTAGATTTTCTGTTTTAAAGTGTTTAACTTTGTAAATTCTCTGAAAATGATTTTCATAATGTTGTGTAGGTCTAAACTGTTTTTCCAATTGCTAGCCAATAATCTCATTCACTTGCCAAATATTTATAGTGTTATATAGTATAGATGTAATTCTTTCATTTGAGGGTAAATCTGTTCTGTTTCATTGAGCTATCTATTTAAGACTTATAGCTGAACTGATTGTGGCTTTTTAATATACAGGCACAGCCCCTATGTCTTTGTAGATAAATTTTTTTTTTTTTACTAGAATACTTCTTGGATTATACTTGCCAACTTCATCAAACATACTTATTCTAGCACACTTTTTAAATCGCTGCTTATATAGGAAAATTGTATAATTTTCCCTAAAATTCAATACCTTATTTTAAACAAAACTATGGATGAAATAAATCTTAATAAAGAATAATAAGAATAAAGAATAGTCTTGAGTCAAACAAAATTGGTAGAATATCATACTCATATCATGTCATCATGTGTAGACCATTTTGAAAAGCACATCAAGTGACAGCAAGTGGGATTGTGGCTGAGATATTGCACACAAAGCAATAGTTTGTTAATAACCATATTAAGTATTTGGTGATCAGAGAGTGATGTTTTAAATGTTTTACATACTAGCATGATGTTTTGATATATGGGAATTTGACTGTGTTTTGGTTCCAGGTTATAGAAATTGATTAGGTGCTCTAGTTTGATATGCCAAGTCTATACTTTTTTCATTTAAAATAATGGAGGGAAGCTGGGCATGGTGGCTCACGCCTGTAATCTCAACACTCTGGGAAGCCAAGGCGGGTGGATCACCTGAGGTCAGGAGTTTGAGACCAGCCTGGACAATATGGTGAAATCTCATCTCCACTAAAAATATAAAAATTAGCTGGGCCTGGTGGCATGCGCTTGTAATCCTAGCTACTCAGGAGGCTGAGGCAGAAGAATCACTTGAACCTGGGAGGTGGAGGTTGCAGTGAGCCGAGATCGCGCCACTGCACTTCAGCCTGGGAGACAGAGTGAGACTCTGTCTCCAGTAAGTAAGTAAGTAAGTAAGTAAATAAATAAATAAATAGGGAAAAATAATAAGAAATAGGCTCTCAAGGAGTATTTTTGGGGGGGCAGTAAGTCTGATGATTAAACACAAATTATTGACTTAAGTGGGAGAAACCTGTTCTTTATTATCTTGTGGGATTAGAACTGCCATAACATTAATATTCTTTTCTATCACTTGAACCCAGGAGATGGAGGTTGCAGTGAGCCTAGAAAGTGCCACTGCCCTCCAGCCTAGGTGACAGACTAAGACTCTGTCTCAAAACAAAACAAAACAATTTTTTTCTATAATATTCTTTTTCTTTTTAAACTTGTAAACTGAACTATTGAGAATAAGTTACTTACATGAAGCTCCAAAACCTCCGAATATTTTCATGTATCATTTCTATAAACAAAGCCATTTCTACATAACCACAATACAACCACCAAAATGGGCAAGTTAATGCTAATGAACTCCTCTAAACAAACCATAAATGCCCACATTTTGCCCAGCGTTCTAATAATGCTCTTTCTAGTCGAAGGATCCAGTCAGAATCACATATTGAATTTTTGTTGTCACATCTCTTTAGTCTCCTTCAAACTGGAAGAATTTCTTAGTGTGTCCTTGTCCTTTGTGACCTTGACACTTTTGAAGAATGTCCCTCGGTTTGGGTTCATCTGATGTTTTCTTATAATTAGGTTCAGGTTTTCATTTTTGGCAGAAATGTCACAGAAGTGTTGCTGTGTTCCTCATCATATTCCGTTACACAGAAATCCTAAAAGTTAATTGGTTTCATCCTCCAATGTGTAAAGAAATGA
The DNA here is from genome assembly GCF_003255815.1 of Theropithecus gelada. NCBI lineage: Eukaryota > Metazoa > Chordata > Mammalia > Primates > Cercopithecidae > Theropithecus > Theropithecus gelada. The sequence continues at coordinate 68,232,604 of NC_037676.1, read as the reverse complement.
AAGTAAACAAATTCCCTAAAACTGGACAGCACAATCAATATTTCTCCACTTTGTTCTTGGTTGGCAGTAAATCAAATAGAAGGCTGTTGTATCACTATTAAAGTTAGCTCTCACTATTTAAGAAACCGCTTTAAAACTTACAGCTTAACAATAACCATTTTTCAGTTCATGGTTCTGTGGGTTGGCAATTTAGGCTGGGTCCAACGGGGCGGGTTCTTCTAGGCTGCTGGGTTCAGCTGACCTCAGCTTGGCTTGCTCATAAATTTGTGGTCAGCCAGGGAGGCAGCTGGGATAACTCATGTCCTCAGCCTCCAAAGCTTCCAAGAGAAAGAGCAGAAGGACACGAGCCTCCTGAGGCCCAGGCTCAAAATGGAGACATCACTTCTGCTGCATTCTATTGGCCAGAAGTCATGAGGTCAGACAAACTCCAATTTTGTATAACCAACAATTTTTGTGACAGGAAGAGCAAGTGCTTTTGATTAAATAGTGAATTCCAAGAAGTTGTTCTGGTCATCTGTGGCTGTATAATCAGCTACCCTAAATGTACTGGCTCAAAACTGCCTGTTTATTTTGCTCAGGGGTTTTATGCATCATGCATTCTGAGTTTCTTGCTAATCCATGAGGCATCAGCTAGGACTGGAGAATCCACTTCCAAGATGACTCTCGCTCATGCATGATACATGGGTTCTCTATGGTTCTCTCTCTGCACGATGCCTCCTCCTCCGCGTGGCCGGGCATCTCATGGCATGGTAGTGTCAGTACAATCATACTTCTCAAGAGGTAGCTGGATCCCAAAACTGAGAGTTCCAAGGAACAGGAAGTGAAAGTTGCCAACTGCCTAAAACCTGGTTCAAGAAACTGGCACGACTTCACTTTGACCATATTCAATTGATCAAAACAGCCACAGAATCTAACCAGATTTAAGCAGGGGAACACAAGCTTCCCACTTATCAATGGGAGAAATGTCAAAGAATTTGTGGCCATCTTTGATGTGCCACACTCTGCCCTGTGGTCACAAACAATACTCTCCCCACATGAAAATGTGCTAATCATCTTCTGCAGTCCCCAAAAGTCTCATCCCCTTATGTTATTAAGCTTAGGCTCAAGGTTCCAGATCTCAGATCCAGGTACAAATAAATCTTGGGTTTGGTTCCTCAAGTGCATGTCCTCTCAATCTGAAATCCTAGAAATAGAGAAATAAATTATCTTGCCCCAACTCTCTCTCTCTCTCTCTCTCACTCACACACACGCGCACACACATAGATACACACACATTCCAACATACCATGATGGGTGGGAATGTGTAAACATGCCCTTTCTAAAAGGAGGAAAGCAAGAGGCTCAGGGCCGTCGCTGCTCCAGAACAACACTGACATCCAGACAGTGGATGCTGCCAGCTCCTGGATGCGGCCCCGGTCCCGAACCTTTGGTAGGATTCTCTGCTTCCTTTGGTTCTGACCTTTGGGGTCTTGGTTTGGTCCTGTAAGTCAGTTCTCTTTTTCCTTAAGAAATAGCCTTTGTTTTATGCGGAATAAATTTCTCATTCTGAGTCCTGGCTGTACTAGTTTGGTGTGGAGTCCAGGGGCTTTTTTTTTTATTATTTGATATTGATTCTGACTTTTTCAAGTCCAAGGTGATATAATTTCTTTTAAAACATCATGGGCTTCTTGTGTATCAAATTATAATCTGTTGTGTTATATAAAAGTCATGGCCGCAAATCTTTTTGAGGTAGATTCTTCTCTGCCCTGGGCCCTCTGCAAAGCTGCTTAAAAATGGGACAATATCCTTAAGATATTAGAATCTTAAGGGGTCCCCAACCCCCAGGTCGCAGACCGGTACCAATCATGGCCTGTTAGGAACCAGGCCACACAGCAGGAGGTGAGCAGCGGGTGAGCGCGCATTACCACCTGAGCTTCACCTCCTGTCAGATTAGCGGTGGCATTAGAATCTCATAGAAACACAAACCCTATTGTGAACTGCGCATGCAAGGGGTCTAGGTTATATGCTCCTTATGAGACTCTAACTAATGCTTGATGATCTGAAGTGAAACAGTTTCATCCAGAAAACATCCCCCCACCTCTAACCCCCTCTGGCCCCAACCTCATCCTTGAAAATACTGTCTTCCATGAAACTGATCACTGGTGCCAAAGAGGCTGGGAACTGCTAGTTTAACAGATAGACCCGTAAGGCACACTCTTAAAATCCTAGAAAATCTTTTGTCTGGCCAGACGCAGTGGCTCACACCTGTAATTCCAGCACTTTGGGAGGCCGAGGCAGGTGGATCACCTGAGTTTAGGAGTTAGAGGCCAGCCTGGCCAACGTGGTGAAATCGTCTCTACTAAAAATGCAAAAATTACCTGGCTGTGGTGGTGGGCACCTGTAATCCCAGCTACTCAGGAGGCTGAGGTAGGAGAATTGCTTGAACTCAGGAGACGGAGGTTGCAGTGAGCCAAGATCGCACCACTGCACTCCAGTCTGGGTGACAAGAGCGAGACTCCATCTCAAAAACACAAAAAGAAAAAGAAAATATTTTGTCTAGCTGAAAGGGCCAACAAAGCATCAACTTAAATTTTTCAGAAGTCTTATCAAAGGGATTTACAGTTGCAGCTTCGATTTAACTTTTACCCTGAGTCTTTGTCTTATTGCCCTGGTTTTGATCTCTGCCTGGAGGCTATTTCTGGCTTTAAAAATGTTTTCTTAGGCTGGGTGCAGTGGCTCACACCTGTAATCCCATGTAATCCTAGCACTTTGGGATGTCAAGCACTGCGATTGGCCAGGAGTTTGATGCTAGCCTCAGCAACACAGCGAGACACCATCAGGAAAACATGAGAAATAGTCCTATTTGAAGCCAACAAGTCCTGGCTGCCATACATTTTCTCTAAATTCTGCCAAAAAATTTGAATAACTATTTCTTATCTTATTTCCCCCATCCTTACTTTATCATGTACAGATAAAAGAACCAGGTGACACTTTTAACATTCTATGTGGAAATCTACTTAGCAAAACCCATCAGTTTATTAGGCCTATATTTTATTTTCTAGAATCTCTCAGATGATAGTTTTGCTAAACCTGCTGCCACTGTACAATAAGTGTCATGTTCCTGCCGACCCACAATAATGACCTTCTGTCCTCCAGACTTCATTAACACTTTCCTTGAGGCTTTTTCAGTCTCTGCCCACTGTCCATTCCCAAAACCAATACTATATATTGGCCGGGTGGGGTGGCTCATGCCTGTAATCCCAGCACTTTGGGAGGCTGAGGCAGGTGGATCACCTGAGGTCAGGAATTTGAGACAAGCCTGGCCAACATGGTGAAACCCTGTCTCTACAAAAAAATATGAAAACTAGCCAGGCATGGTGGTGGGTGCCTGTAATCCCACCTACTTGGGAGGCTGAGGCAGGAGAATTGCTTGAACCCAGGAGATGGAGGTTGCAGTGAGCCGACGTGATGTCACTGCACTCCAGCCTTAGCAACAGAGTGAGACTCCATCTCAAAAAACAAACAAAAGAACAAAAAAAACATACTATATATTTTAGATTTTTGTGATGGCAGCACCCCTTTTCTAGTTGTCTATCTGTTCCTGTTATCTATTGCTGCCTAACACACTATCCATCATTTAGTGTCCCCAAGCAACTATACTATTTACCTAAAATTTTGGATTGGGAATTCATGATGACTGCAGCTTGTTTCTGATTCACGTGTTGTCAGCCCGAGTCACTGGGGCTGGGTATGGACTTCTAAGAGGGCTCCTATGTCTCACTCCTCTGTCCAGCATCTCGGTCTTCTTCGGTCTCTCTCTTGCTCCACATAATGTCTCATCCTCCATGGACTCTTCACATGGCCTTGGCTTCTCACAACATGGTACTCTCAGGGTAGTCATACCTCTCACACAGAAGCTGCCTTTCAATAGTTAGTGTTCCAGGTGATAGGAAGCAGAAGCGGTCAGTTTCTTAAGGCCAGACATGCCCAGTGTCATTTCCACCAGATTCTATCCATCAGAGCAGTCACAGAGCCCACCCGAGTTCAAGTGGAAGAGACATAGACTCCATCTCACAATGGGAAAAGTGTCAAAGATTTTGTGACCATCTTTACTCCACCATAGAGGTGAATCTATGGTTCTCTTCTCTTAACAGATCAGGAGGTTTGGAATCAGAGCTCTGCCACTATAATTCGAAGCTCAAATCTAGCCTCTTTCACTGAGGTATTTATTATCTTGGTGCCACTTTCCTTCTCTTATTCTGTGTTTCTGTCTGTAAATATAATGGGTCATATTTCATAATCTAAGATTTGTGGCTACATTTATATTTGAATCATCCTGTAGGTCCATGTCATAAAATAAACCTGTCATTTAGCTAAGGTATCCATTTAAATTATGTTTATTGTGAGGCTACTGTGCCTAGTCAACTTACCACCATCTATGTACAATTCATTTCTTTTCTTTTTGCAAGTTGGTTGGATTCTTTCTCACAGCACCTGAATTTTTCAAATAAGTCTCCAAAGTCTCACATCTCATAACTTCCAAACTTTCTTTTACCAAGCACAACAATCCTGGATTTTGTTAGTCAATCTTAGGTCAGATGATAATCTTTGTACCAGTGAGGTATGATTTGGAGCTGTCAAGTTTTATGATTGGTCCAAGTGGGTCCCTGTTTCCACTCATAAACCAATCCATTATGGCCAAGGTGTCATGTAAAGGAATAATAGGGCCCCAAAGTAATCATAAGGAAGAGACAATGCAAGTTTCAAGGGGAGAAGAAGGTATGATGTGGTTTCATGGGCAGATAGTTTCCCAAATTCCCAATAACTTTGGCATTTGATAAAAACTTCACAAATGTCTGCTTTTCACATCATGGTCCAAAAATACACTCTAAACATTATAGCTATGTCAAAGGCTGTTAAGGCCTTGGCCATGGTTGCCCAGTCATATAAGACATTATTGCAATTACTGCATAACTAACTCCCTTCACCATGAAAACTCTTGTGGCTTCTTACCTCTCTGTCTTCAGTCAGGGAATGTCAGCAAGCTATGGTAAAAGATCAGGCATTTGAGATCCTTCTCTGATAAGCTGGCAAGGAAAAGCTGACTAGCTTATACCATCAGAGTTTTGGTGGCCTATCAGGCAAAAAATGAGAGCTTTTAGAAATTATGATCCATTATTGGTACAGAAATACACTCGCCATGCTGGGAAAAACTGTAAATTACAGTCAGATTCTACTATTTCAACAACAAACTTCTCACTTGCCACTTACCTCAGGAAACATTTATGAAACCTCTACTAACCTTACTCTCTAGGAAGTTTCCTCATCCATTCTTACCTGTGATCACTGGCTCTGTGTTCCAGAAACATTTCTCCAAGAAATGTTTATATACAAATGTAAATATATATATATATACACACACACACACAGATGTAAATATATGTATATACACAAATGTAAATATATATATATATATATATATATATTTTTGATACAGGGTCTCTCTCTGTCACCCAAGCTGGAGTGTGGTGATGCCGTCTTGGCTCACTGCAACCTCCGCCTGCTGAGCTCAAGCGATCCTCCCCGCTCAGCCCTCCAAGTAGCTGGGACTACAGGCTCGAGCCACCATCGTCAGCTAACTTTTGTATTTCTTGTAGAGATGGGGTTTCACTATGTTGGCCAGCCTGGTCTCGAACTCCTGAGCTTAAGCGATCCACCTGCCTTGGCCTCCCAAAGTACTAGGATTATAGGCCTAAGCCACCGTGCCTGGCCCGTAAATACATAATTTTAATGCAAAGTGATAACCTTAATGATAGATGTGTAAGGTCTTAGGGTGGGTCAAACAAAAACATCTAATAATTCTGACAGCTTGCATAGACTTCTTTGAGATGAGACTTGAATTAAGTTTTTAAACAATTAGTAGGCAAAAAAGAGGAAGAAGGGTATTCCAGGAAAGTTTGAATCAAGAGAAGTATCATGCATTGAGCAAAAAACTTAAAATACTCTGGTGTTCCTGAAGCATAAGACAAAGGACATGAGCAGCAAGAAATGAGGCTGCAGAAGAAAACAGGAGCCACAGCGTGAAGAGCCCTGACTAGTGGGTTAAAGAGGCTTAATTCCTATCATACATAGAATGGGGAGCCCTTGCTGGATTTCAATGGACAGCAGCACAGCCTGATCTACATCTGTGCAGATCAGCCTGGTTGATATACAGAGGAGAGATACGGTAGGTACTAATCATGACCAGTGCCAAGTTTAATGTATTTTACTGTAACTCACATAGTGCCGAGGCCCCACTGAGAGCAGTATCCATAAGAAGTTATGGTCTGAGAAAACGCCCAGGGGCCAGTGTAGCTGAACGTAATTCCAACCTTTATTCTTTAAATAGTTTTAAAGGGAATCTAACTGCCTGTCATAACTTCTCATTCCCTTTGTTCTCAGTATCTCTCCCATCCCTCAGTTTCCCGTGTTTTCTCCTCATGCCACAATATCATCTCCCGACTAAAAATTGGGAAAGCGTGGTAGACACACAGCAGTCATTTACAATTCTAAAATCCCACTGAGCAAATGTCATAAGGCCTTCTACTTACGGGTAGACATGTAACTTGATAACCTATTCCATTATCTTCCTTGATCACCTGAAGAGTTGGAGAATACTCCTTGGGGACTAGCTCGTTTCTTGGAAACCAGTCTCCTACTCCTCAGAAGTAGGGACCTGTGGTGCTTTTTAAATATTGAAAGTCATGGATTTTTTTTTTCTTTTTTTTGGTGGTGGGTAGGGGAACTTAAATAACGGAAATTTATTTTCTTGTAGTTCTGGAGGCTGTACATCTAAGGTCAAGGTATTAGCAGGTCTGGTTTCTCCTAAGACCTCTCTCCTTGACTTGTGCATGGCCACCTTCTTGCTGTGTCCTCATATGATCTTCCTCCTGTGTGCACTTTCATGATGTCTAAACTTCCTCTTCTTATAAGGACACAAGTCAGATTGAACTAGGGTTCACCCATAAGACCTCACTTAATATTAATTACCTTTTACATGTTTCTATCTCGAAATGCAGCCACATACTGAGATACGGCAGGTTAGGGCTTTAACATATGAATTTGGCAGGGCATTCAACCCATGATACTCTGCCCTTGGGCCCCCAAAATTCAAGTCTTCCTCACAAGCAAAATGCATTTACCCCCATCCCAGCAGCTCAAAATTCTTAATCCATTCCAGCATAAACTCTAAGTCTCCAATTTCTTATAATTCAGATATGGGCAAGACTGCAGGTATGATTCATCCTAAGGCAAAACTCCGTTCCAGCTGTGAACCTGTGAAACCAGACAAGTTATCTACTTCCAAATTACACTGGTGGGACAGGCAGAGGATAGACAGAGGATAAGGGTAAACTGGAAAGAAGAAAGGGGTCATGGATCCCAAGCAAGTCCAAAACCTAGCAGGAAATCTCATTAAAATTTAAGGCTCAAGAATAATCCTCTTTGGCTGAATGCTCTGTCCTTTGGGCCCACCAGGACATACCCCCATCCTGGCAGTCCTGGGCAGTGAGGGCCTGCCCCATGGAAACTGAAGAGGAGATGGTGTCTCCCCTGGATCTATACCCTAGGATCTGGAGTGGGGGTGGCAGTCCTGATGATCTCTGAGTCACCTCAGTGTCATGCTTCCCTTTTCTTTAAGGATAATGGGTAATGCATTTCCCCAGCCAGATAGCTCCATTGTCCAGTCCTGCAGAATCCCAGAAGTACAACAGCCTTTCTTGACTTTGTCCCATTTCTGTCCCATTTAGTCCAAGCTGGCAGTATTTCTGCTCGTGTAACCCCATATCTTTTCCTGGCTTCTGCTAAAATTGCTGATTGGATCCATGAATCATACCCCAAATCTATGGAGCAATTGTCCAGCCACACCGTTAGTGTTCTCTCCAAAATACACTTTTTCAAATCTTCAAGTTCTTCCTTATTACTTAACAACTTTTTCTTCAAATTACTTCTGTCTTCTTGTGTGTTACTATAAGTTCCAAGGGGAAACAAGACTGCTCTTTCAACATTTTGCTTAGAAATCTTGTCAGCTAAATACTGAAGGTCATCATTTACAATTTCTAGTCTCCACAAAACACTAGAACACAAACCAAGATCTTTGCTACTTTATAACAAGGATCACTTTTCCTCCAGTTTCTAATAACATGTCCCTTATTCCCTCTGGTGCCTTATCAGAACCACCTTTAACATCAATATTTGTACCAGCAAACTCTTCAAGGCAATCTAGGCTTTTGCTGGCATACACCTCAAAACTCTTCTAGTTTCCGTCCATTATGCAATCCCAAAGCCCCTGCTACACTCTTAGGTATTTGATACAGCAGTACCCAACTTCTCAGTACCAAATCCATATTAGTTTGCTAAGGCTGCCATAATAAAATACTGCAGGCTGGGTGGTTTAAACAGCACAAATTTATTTTCCCATAGTTCTGAAGACTGGAAGTCCAAGATCAACGTGTCAGCAGGTCTGGTTTATTCTGAGGCCTCTCTCCTTGACTTGCAAATGGCTGCCTTCTTGCTGTGTCCTAATGAGACAGAAAGGCTGGGCTCCAGGCCAACCCCCTTAAGCCTGGAACCACAGCCCTAAGTGAAAACAGCCGACCCCATTTTTCTGCCCAAATGTTGCCTTTTTGGCCTGCCACATCCCTATGCTGTGCCCATAAAAAGACCAGCTGGCAGAACAACACAAGCAGTTGAGCGTTGGGGGTACAAGCAGCTGAGTATCAGGGATACAAATGAGTGGCTGAATTTCAGAGACTACGGTTAGATGTGGCTAACTTCAGACAATGTGGTTTCAGAGAAAGACCACCTTCTTCCTGCACCATCCCCTTTCCAACTCCCCATTCCACTGAGAACCACATCCATCACCCAATACAATCCTCAGCATACACTACTCTTCCATCCATTCATGTGATCTGACTCTTTCTGGACAATGGACAAGAGCCCAGGTGCTGAGAGCGCAGGGGCTTGGACTCTGCTGCGAGGCCCACACAGAGCCTGCTCCTGCCAGAGAGAAGCGACTGGCTGGTTCCAGCATTCATTCTCTCCAGTTCCCACACTCACTTGCTCACACACTCCTTCTTGTGAGGAGTGGCCAGAGGCAGGCTGAGTGAAACAAGCCACTCCAGTTCCCCTGCACAAAGCGGGTCAAGGTCAAGGGAAAAATCCCTTATTACTCATATGGTCTTTCCTCTGTGCACATACTTCCCTGATATCTTTATGTTGCAAATTTTACTATCCAAAAAACAGTCAAATTTTGGGTAATAAAATTTATGTTCCAAAGTTTTTCTTATAAGGACACTAGTCAGATTATGTTAGGACCCACTCATCCCACTCATATGACTTTATTAATCTTAATTACTTCTTTAAAGGCCCTATCTCTGAATACAGTCATATTCTGAGATACTGGGGGTTAGGACATCAACATATGAATTTAGGAAGGATACAATTCAGCCCATAACATCATATAACCTCAGTTTGATAAGAACCGGGAAAAGGCTATAAATGAAGGAGACACTTTAAAAAATGGGACCCATGGGTTGGAGGCCATCTCCTTGTCAAGGAGTGTTTGGGTTCTAGAGGAAGTGTACTATTCCCTGGTGCTCAGAGTTTGAAATACTTGGAAATGAGATTATGGAGTGTTTACAGTTCTTGATAATGACATAGTCTAAGATATTTCTGGGGAAATGAGACACAGAGAAAAACCAGAACAGTGGGGAAAAGAGGTCAAAGGGACTGAGTGGCTAGAGTCACTGGAAAGACCACAGAGGTATATTTAAGAAAGAATCATGTAGAATATGGTGTATGAGCAGTAAATAAAATCATTGAGAAATCAGGACTAACATCTTAGGGATATACATGTGACAGCAACAGTGAAATGTATTCAGTGATCTAATTTGATGACATGAGATTCAAAACTGAGAGATTTCAGGGGTAAAGAAGAAAGAATTGTATGAAAGAAGCAATGAGAATTAAGAAAGATACTTGCATACCTATGGACTTGTGGAGGCCTGAGAGTTGTGAGAGAAATACACAGTTACTTCTGCAGAGAAACCAGTCCTCAGGGAAGAATTAGATTCTGTTTAGAACAAGAAGGTGTAGGGAATACTTGGGGAAGTGTAAAATGATGTGCAACTTTAATACGCAGAGTTTAGGAGTTAGGGAGGGGCGAAATGATAAGGCACAGTAGAGTTCTACTTGAAGTGTTTCAGAAATGGAAGAGGAGTTAAAGAGTTTCAGGGGTTGGGGATGGGTGGCTCAATGGGGGTGTAAATGCCATGGACTTCCGTGTGCAAAAGATGAGATTGAGATTACTTGGTGTCTTAATCCATTCGGGCTGCTATTATAAAATACCATATACTGGGTAGCTTATAAACAACACAAACATATTTTGCACAGTGCTGGATGCTAGGAAGCCCACAATCAAGGTGCCAGCAGATTATGTCTGGTGAGGGCTGCTTCCTCATAGACAGCTGTCTTCTCACTCTAACCTCACAGGAAGAAGAGACAAGGGGTCTCTCTAGATCTTTTTCAGAAGGGAACTAGTCTCATTCATGAGGGCTCCATTCCTATGATCTAATCACCTCCCAAAGGTCCTACCTCCTAATATCATCATCTTGAGGGTTAGAATTTCAACATATTAATTTCATGGAAATACGAACAAACCATAGTACTTGAGTTTCTGGACTTTCCTATGATGACCAACACAAGCACATTAAAGGAACCCTTTAAATTAGGCTCAGTAGATTCAAGGCTGATTGTGGTGGCAAGGCTGGTGGTGTTGCAGGTTGAAGGGATGATTTCCATCACCCTTCCTAAACATTTGTTGATAAAGACAGAAATGTCTGGGAGAGGAAAGTCGTAGATTTTTAAAGTCCTGGTTCATGGTTTTTCAGATAGTAAAATTTAAAATTTAGTAGAATATGTAGGTAAGGATATAATACAAACATAAAATTATGAATTCCTTGGGTCTAAGAACGAGGGTTTTAGTATCTTTTCCTTAAGCTCTTTTATCCAATTTAAAGAGTTATTTAATCCATTCAGAGGTTTCCATGGTCAGGCCTTGATTTGATAATTTGTAGTAAGTAAACACAAATTTGATAATTTGTGTTTGAATCTTCTTTTAACTTTAAGTGAATTTCCTAATTTTATTTTTTCCATTTGTGGTTAATAATAAGCAATAAGTCTCTGCCACACAAATTGTACAATTTGGGGGCAATCTCTATTATTTCCTTTTATTCTTACTTTCAAATCCAACAATTCTCTTTTCAGCTGATTTCTTTTCTTGTAATTCCTCCATAAATACAGCCAATGGCAACTAACACATGCTACTAAATGTTGTCATCCAACCTCTTTCCCTAAAACTGCAAGTGCATTACATACAACCTTCTAAGTTTTCAAAAGTGATTTACTCAATGTCTTACCACTACTTAAAGGGAATTGCTATCCTTTTAGTTGATAAAAATTTCCTTGCTACTCATTGCTTGCTCCTGTAGCTAATAGCACCGCATATTTCAGCACATTGTTACATCAGTATCTAATACCTTATATCAACGTCTCTATTAGTTACCTTATGTTGCAGCAACAGAGAACCCTAAAGTCTGAGTGACTGAAAACAACAGAGGCTTACTTCTCATTCCTGCCTGTGCATCCACTGAAGATCAGCTGTGCCTATACCACTCTCCTTAGGAAGCCAGGTGAAGAGAAATAAGCTCTATCTGTGCTTCCATGCTGACTGGGGCGTGTGCTGTCCAGCTGTCATTCACTAGGCATCTCTGGCTGTTGAATCCTTGAAAAGTGGCTATTCTGAATTGAGAGGTAATTGTAAAATACACACTAGATTTCAAAGACTTAATATGAATATAAAAGACTGTAAAATGTCTCACAAATAATTTTTAATATCAATTCCCTGTTGAAATGATATTTTGGATATATTGAGTTAAATAAAATATATTAAATTAATTTTACTTTTTTCTCTTAACCTTTTTAATGAGACTACTAAAACATTTAAGGTGACATATTTGCACTGTATTTCTGTCAGAGGATGCTGGCCTTGGCAGAGAAAAGGAAGTATGCCAAAGTCCACAATGGTTCTTAGAGTTTCCATTCCAAGGTAACACATATCACTTCTGCTAAAATTTATTTGTCCCAAACAACTCACACAGCCCTTCCTAACCTTTTCAGAGAGAAGTATAATTGAACCATACGCACTCAGGGGAACCAGAATAATTTCGTTTACAGCACTAGTGACAACCACATGTCCTTTCCTTAAAGAGTTTCACTAATCACACCCATGAAATAGATTTAATATTAAATGTCAGTAAAGACTGGACCACCATCAGTTTATCATTCCCCATCCTTGCCTTATTCTTTGCTGGCTGAACACAGGTCTCCCAAGCAGCTCTGAATGATGAACTAACATGAAGTAGACATTTCTAGGTCAGGAAAAAGAAACACTTTTACTAATCAATAGCAACCATGCGGTTGGGCACGACGGCTCACACCTGTAGTCCCAGCACTTTGGGAGGCCAAGGCGTGAGGATCACCTGAGGTCAGGAGTTCAAGACCAGCTTGGCCAACATGGTGAAACCCTGTCTCCACTAAAAATACAAAAATTAGCTGGGTGTGGTGGCACATGCCTGTAATCCCACCTACTTGGGAGGCTGAGGCAGGAGAATCACTTGAACCCTGGAGGTGGAGATTTCAGTGAGCCAAGATCATGCCATTGCACTCCAGCCTGGGCAACATGACAGTGAAACTCCATCTCAGAAAAAAAAAAAAAAAAATAGTTAACCCTGCTTAGGAGCAGTGATACACACAAATGCTGACCCCTAGGAAAAAGCTGCAGAAGGCAGACCCTTTCAGTGGGGAGCAGAGATGGAGTAGATTTGGGTGAGTCAAAATGTCATGAAATACATAAATAAGGAGGGGACAGAGACGCAACCACAGGATCACAGGATCCAGGTATTTTAAGCAGTCATGAAGCAAAAAGCAGTTTTTGCATGTGCACGCTATGTGTCAGCAGAGGAACTGTGGGGGTGGTGGCTTAGTACAAAGATAGGCCACAAGCTGGAGCTAGGGGAACAAAGCACATGCGGAAGTTATGGGTCTGGGTTGCACAGCAGGTTTGCAAACCTGATGAGGAGCCGGGAGCCCAGATGCATGAACAAATTGAGCTTCAGGGCAAAGTTGTGAATCACACCACTTGTATGAGCAGCACACACAATGATTGGTCAAGGAAAATAGTGGGAAGATGAGAAACATGTGGCCTTAAGAACTGCAGAGAAAGGCCAGAAAAGTGGCCTGATGCTGCACCGGAAGGAAAGGGGCCGGGCAAAATGAACTGAAGCAGAGGTGCAAAACACCAAAAGGAAACCTCAATGCTGTGGGTTATCTACAGCCTTAAAGAAGGCACTTCCTGTTTGCTTCTTTCTGGTACAGGAATTAGCTCCTGACATAGTCTGGGAGCGGTGGGAGGGAGCAGGTAAGAGGGGGAATCTGCCAGGAATGGGGAATATTCATACAGAGATAAGAGTTAACATAAAAGGAGTGGAGAATTACACAATGGGGTCTTTGAAACTCACACACCACACTGAAAAACATGTGGTGTCATTACAGGTGCATATTGGCTTCGGGACTCATTTTCCCTTTGGGATTCATTGTCAGTGGAGCATATGCTCATCAAAGAGTGATGCTGGTAAAATTCTCTTATTCCAGCCTTCCGTGTGATCCAGGCTATACACTGACAAACTAACTGCTAAGTCAAAAGAGAGCAGTCTGGAAACGTGATTCACCCCAAAGGCAAATCGTAGGACAGCAAATTGTCTTCTAAGACTTGACCAGGAGGGTAATCTCTCTGAAAGCTCATGCTGCAGTTTTGCTTGTTGGTTTAGTTGCTTGGCTGGGTGATGATGGCAGTATTGTTTAGGTTTTCTTCCTTCCTTCCTTTTGCAATGAAGATCATTCGGTGATCTTGAGGGTTGGGGTGGGGGAAGGAATCTTATCTGAAAGGTGTAGAAGATAAAGGCAGGGGGGCTGGGCTTTCTGAGAGTGTGACCACAGTTGGCCAACTTGCTGAGGGACCATCAGACTCCAAGTGAGCGGGCAGAAGTGAACTGTATCTTCTGCACATGAAGCCTAGAGAAGGAAGGACTAGGACATATGGTAAGACTTGAGGGGAGGAACTGGGGTGTAGGACCTTCTGCCCTCCTATTTTTTTTTTTTTTTTTTACCACATCCTCCTAGGGACCTTCTCCATGCCTGCAGCTCTAAAGGCCATCTGTATGCTGATGGTTCTCAAATCCCTGCTTCTAGATTAGACCTATCTGCCCAGGTTTCAGGTGCGTATTCCAACTTCCCATTAGATGGCTCCATTTGGCTGTCTCATAAATATCTAAAACTCAGCTCCAAAATGAAATGGATTCCCACTCACCCCTACAAATATACTCACCTCTCAGATTTTCCCGGATTACTAACTGACGCCACCATGGATCAGTCTCTTAAGCCAGAAACCTAACAGTCATGCTGATTCTTCTTTTTCTTACCCATCTAGTTGAACCCAACAGGAAGTCCTACTGATCACCCTCCAAAAGGATGGAGAAATCCTTCATTCCTCCCCGCAGCCGCCACACCCAGGGGCAGCCTCCTGACTGGCTCCCCTGCTTCCTCTTCTGCCATCTACAACCCATTCTCCATACATTTTGCAGTAAGGGTGACCTTGGAATTTCAATTATTCCATGTTATTCTCTCACCTCAATGCCTTCATTTCTCACATGGATTTATATATGAGCTCCCTAAGGTCCTACATTCTGCTGCTGATCATGCCTCAATTCTTTTTTTTTTTTTTTAAGATAGGTTTTGTTTTGTTTTGTTTTGTTTTAACTAATCTTTTGTATTTTGGGTAGAGACAGGGTCTCACCATGTTGCCCAGGGTGATCTCAAACTCCTGAGCTCAAGTGATCTGCCTGCCTCAGCTTCTCAAAGTGCTGGGATTACAGGCATGAGCCACCATGCGTAGCCTATACCTCAATTCTTATCTTGTACCATTTCTCCCCCAGGCTCACTATGCTTCAGCTCCACTGATTTTCTTTCCATTCTTGTAAAATACCTACCTCAGGGAGTTTGTACAGACTGTTTTTTCTAGCTGTAACACCCTTCCTTCAACTGTTTGCATTTATCTCATTCTTTTTGTTCTACTTTCTCATTTCTTTTGCTCTTACTTTTTGCTGTACCTCATGTCACCTCTTCAGAAAGGCCTTCCCTAAGTAGACACTTTCCCCAATTATTCTGTCTCTGCCTCTTGCTTATTCAAAGTTCAAATATTCAAAGCATATTTCACAATTTATAATAATGTTTTCATTTAATGTTTTCTTGTTTAAACCACTAGCCCCTAGCCAGAGCATTGCGTATGAAAGATGTTTTACAATTATTGTTTGGTCCATGCATGTTACACCTGAATTCCACCATCAATATTGCCTGAAACCCAACTGGTTGTCCAGAGTATGTCTGTTCAGTAGACTGAGGGTATGGCTGCTGTGCAGGTCACCAAGCAAACTCCAGAAATTGTGCTGGACTAAAGGGGCTAAAGCGTTAGAGAAAATTGCCACATTGCATGAGTGGGAATATTTTTCAGTCTATGCTTTAAGACTTCACCATCAGCCACTCACTCATCTGCAAGCAGGATAGCCCCAAATGTGCTTTAGACTTTGCTCAATACACATCTGATCACTGCATAAGGACACTTCTCTGAAAACACAGCAGGATAGACATAAATTCTAGAGGTTTGCTGGACACCTGGCAAGGTAGAGGATGAGTTTTTAAGTTGTCGTTGGTTCTAGCCTGGGACACATGGGACACCATGATCTTGAGTCAGAAGAAGCAGTAATTAGACTTTGCCAGTGGCCAGGTCCTATTCATCAGGTTGGCATAGAACTGATAAGACCTGCCTTCCTAAAGGGGCAACTTAAAGGAAGGAGGAGAGTCTGAAGGGTCAAGGATGGGTGAGGAAACATTACCCAAGGCAGTCTGAGAGTGTGGGGAGCCCAGAAACAGATGTAAAACTGCATTATGAGGAGAGTTAGGAAAGACAGGAACATGAGTCAAGTAGAAATGTTAAGCAGAAGCCAACCGTGGAAGGCGTGCGGTGGTCCGACTGGAAAGTCTCTCTGAGAGCTGCCACCACCTCCTACAGCAAAAGACCTGCTCTTGAATCGCTCCATCTGGTAGGGTGCCAGAAATTCCACCTGCTCTGCGCTGCTGAAGAACTGTATGCCTAAATGGCCATAAAATCTCCCTGCAGTATGAAGAATTTGAGAAGTTGCATCAGACTGTTGGCAAGGCACTCAGACAGAAACACATGTCAGGAGGGAAAGGGCAGAGACAAGCTGAGACAGGCCAGGCGGCGTTGTGGAAGGAACAGCCACTTGTGCACCAGGTGGAGTGTGTGCCCTAAGGGCCCGTGTCCCAAGCCTTGACTCTGTGAAATGACTCACCGAAGCCCATCCCACAACCCTGCAGTGGAAAGATACGCAGATCACAAGGTGATAGCGAGCACTTCCACTGTATTACATTAGGTACTCCAGGCTTTTATATTAATGCCCAGGATTTATATAGAGAGAGAACCAATTAGTTTGTTCACCTTCTGTTGTAGATACAGAAAGCCAAATTGAGGATAGGAAATTTCAGGCATGAATTAATTCAGTGGCTGAAAGCTCCCCGTCGAAGGCCAACCCCTTGCCCCACATTGGGTCCGACTCTGTTCTCAGGTTCTCTCCATGTCCAGGCTCTCCTCCTTTGTCTTTCTTTTTTTTTTTTTTTTTTTTTTTTTTTTTTTTTTTTTTTTTTTTTTTTGAGACGGAGTCTCGCTCTGTCGCCCGGGCTGGAGTGCAGTGGCCGGATCTCAGCTCACTGCAAGCTCCGCCTCCCGGGTTCACGCCATTCTCCGGCCTCAGCCTCCCGAGTAGCTGGGACTACAGACGCCCGCCACCTCGCCCGGCTAGTTTTTTGTATTTCTTAATAGAGACGGGGTTTCACCATGTTAGCCAGGATGGTCTCGATCTCCTGACCTCGTGATCCGCCCGTCTCGGCCTCCCAAAGTGCTGGGATTACAGGCTTGAGCCACCGCGCCCGGCCCCTCCTTTGTCTTTCTAATAAGAGAAAGAGCTTCCAAACCTCAGTAGTTCTGGCAAAGATCTCAAGACAGGCTCTGTTTGGACTGATTTAGTCATGTCCCTGTCTCCAAACCAATCACTATGACTGGGTCTTGGGAATACACGGATTGTCCAGGACCTGGGTGGTGGGGGAGAAGGCTCAGTCCCACCTGAACCACATGGACCAAGGGGAAGAGAGTAGCAAATTTCCCAAGGAAACAGAAAAATATCATTAGCTGTAAGAAGGAGGATTGGAGGCTGGAGAAGCAAAAGCAAAGGAGACTGGGATAATCAAGGTGGGTGTGAGTATGTGGAATCAACACTGAGACATAATCAGGAAAGTTGTGATACTGAGCCAAGTGGAATTGGAATGTGTGATGAATGAGAGGGGCAAGGAGTGGACCCAGAGTGCAATAAGCAGAAGGGTAACTAGGATTACTAAGGACATGGATCTATGAGCATGGCTTAGCCTGGGTGGCCCAGAAATCAGGGCCTGTGGCAAAACTTTAATTGCCGATGTTTTGTGGGGGAGTTGCAATCCCAGGGCAGCAAAAGTGAGGGGGAAAGGAAGTAAGGTTGGAAGGAACGGAGGCAAACACAAGTTGGGTCACTGCTTCGTAAAGAGACACTTTACAAAGTGTGTAAATAGCCTCATCTATAAAGGAGCCATCTCCGGATGCACTCCCTGAGCACCATACCGCAGGACGGTCCATTGTTGGGAGGGATGGAGAAGAGATTGATGTGCCATCTTCATTCATCAGTTTGTCCCACAGAGTTAACTCCCGCAAACTTCCATGATGTCATCTGGCCCCTTCAGTGTGTCAAGACAGACGTGTTTAACCTGTGCCGTGGTGTTTCATCCAAGACTCTGGACATTGGCCTCAGGCTGTACAGTGTGAGACTGGCAGGGAGCAGACTTCAGGGGAGACGCAAGCAGTAAGGGCCCAGGAGGTGGCAAGGCCAAGCGGATCTGAGATGGCACATAGAATGTGTTCAACACAAGGTTCATGTTTTCTATTAGGGCTTTTCAAAAACAAATATTAGGCTGGGCATGGTGGCTCATACCTGTAATCCCAACACTTTGGAAGGTCGAGGCAGATGGATTACTTGAGGTCAGGAGTTTGAGACCAGCCTGGCCAACATGGTGAAACCCCATCTCCACTAAAAATACAGAAATTAGCCAAGCATGGTAGCATGTGCCTATAACCTCAGCTACTTGGGAGGCTGAGGCAGGAGAATCGCTTGAGCCCGGGAGGCAGACGCTGCAGTGAGCCAAGATTGTGCCACCACACTCCAGCCTGGGAAACAGAGCAAGACCTTGTCTCAAAAAATAAAAAATAAAAATAAAAACAACTATTAATACTAGCCCAGCACTTGGCACAGTGTAGGCCCTTGATACACATTGGTTTGTGAATAAATGAATATGTGCAAGGCATTGTGCTAGGAACTTTGGATACAATAACAAGAAAAGCATAGATTTCAGACACATAGTCACTCCAAAGCTCTGGGGTCAGTTAGTTCATTTTGAGGGGAGCTCAGCTATGCTGAGGGCAGGCTGGACTTTGGAAACTTGCAATCCTAATTTGGGTTCCATGGTGTAATCACTTAAACATGGCCAGATAGTTGAATTTTGGGGGGTGCCTGAGGAGCAGAAAATTATTTGCAAGGCATTACATAATGAATATATGATATCTATATCTGTGGAGATACATATACGATATTGCAGATGGCATATCATTCACACCTTTTTGAGATTTTATTATTAAAAAGTTAAACCACAACCACTCACTCTTACGACAACTGTAGTTACACAGCACTTATATGTCCCAAGCCTTGTTCTGAGTGTTTTGCCTATGTTAACTCTTCATTTAATTGTCACAACACTTTTGAGATAGTGCATCACCCAACAGGTGGTCTTCTTAGACTCTACCAGATGTTCAGACTTACAAAGTGACCACAGGCCACCAGCCTGGTGAGAAGGATGTAAGACAGGAAACATAGCTCACCCCAGGGCAACTCCAGACAGTTCCCTTCAATGGCAGTTTTGAAGTCGTCCAACAGCTCAGGTTCAGTGAAAAAAGATCCACAGGGGGTAAGTGCAGGATTTACTCTGGCCTAGAAGCCTCATTCTCCACCAGACCAGAGCAGTTTCAGGTTTCAGAAAAAGTGAGTGGAAAGTACAGAAATTTCCCATATACCCCCAGCACACAGATTCCCCTGTTTTTATGTTAATGTCTTCCATTAGTGTGATATATTGTTTTACTTGATGAAACAATGTTAATAGATTATTATTAACTAAAAGTTCATGGTTTACAATAGGATTCTGCATGTTGTACATTCTACGGATTTTTAACAGATGTAACCAGTATTATAGTATACAGAAGAGTGTCACTGCCCTAAAAATTCCTTGTGCCACACCTATACATCCTTCTGATCCCCCTCCCTCAACAACCACCTATCTTTTACTGTCTCTACAGTTTTGCGTTTTCCAAAGTGTCATCTAGTTAGAATCATACAGCCTTTTCAGAATGGCTTCTCTCACTTAGTGATATGCATTTAATACCACTGCATGTCTTTTCGTGATGTGATAGCTCACTTCTTTTTAGTGCTGAATAATATTTTATTGTCAGGATGTACCATGGTTTATTTATCCACTCACCTATTACAGGACATCTTGGCTGCTGCCAAGTTTTGGCAACTATGAATAAAGCTGCTGTAAACATCTGTGTCCAGGTTTTTGTGTGGAGGTTTTGTGGAGTTTTCAACTCATTTGGATAAATACAAGGGAGTATGATTGCTCGATTATACGTTAATCTCTCCTATAGAAATTGTTTCCTTTTCCTATTTCTATATTTAAAAAGTTTTAAAAGTATGAAATGAGACATATATATATATGTCTTCATATATATATATATGAAGGACTTGTATAGGTACAGGTACAAGGATCCTGCAAAGCACAGGCCCAGTTACCAGGGTCACCATACTCATGGCAGCCCAAAGCAGGGCATCCCCAGTTCACTTCTAATTCCCCAAGTTCAGATGCAATTTACCAATTAGGGCTCATTCTTATAATAAACAGTGATGCTAGTGATATAGTTAACACTTCTACTTTTTCCAGGCTACCAGGACAGAACTGCATAGTCAACCAATGTTCAAGTCTCCCAAAGGAATAACAGGTTTTGTTAAACCCTTTGTTTACAAATAGGTGCTTTCATTATCCCTATTTTTCCAATGAAGAAACTGATGCACAGACTGTCAGGTAACTTACCAAGATCACATAGTTCAAGATCACAGAACTAGACTCAGGCATTTGGCTCCGGGATCTATGCTCATAAGTGCCACATTGTACTGCCTCAAGCTTTATTTTCTTTTCTTACAACGGAGGTAGTGTTTATATAAATAGGTCCTGGATTAATACCCCTGGAATATTAAATGATAAACCTGTGGCCACTAAATTTGCTATAATGCTGATTTTATCTGAGGTCTTCTCTATTTCTGTGCCCTGGGGGAAATTTTTCAAAGCCCCTAATTTCCATGGGGTGGGGAAGTCCCCAGGATTTCTGGGAACTTATCCCCTCTCACCCAGTCCCCTGCACTAGAACTTACTGTCTCCACTTTCTTACAAAAATTCTGACGCAGAATTTGGCCGGTTTTTCATGAGATTTGATTTTCACGAGAAATCCAATCACCTCAAACTTTTTGTCAAATTTTTTGAGTGTTCATGGGGTCATGGAGAGGAGTTACCCTGTGCAGTTTATAATATTCCACTGAACATGGCATTTCTTCATGTCCCTTGTTCTCTCTTTCCTCTCTCTCCCTTCTCCCTCAGCCCCACTCTAGTTGCAAACACATTTCTCCGTGTCTTCCTTCCTTC
Source organism: Theropithecus gelada (assembly GCF_003255815.1). Taxonomy (NCBI): domain Eukaryota; kingdom Metazoa; phylum Chordata; class Mammalia; order Primates; family Cercopithecidae; genus Theropithecus; species Theropithecus gelada. The sequence continues at coordinate 68,211,571 of NC_037676.1, read as the reverse complement.
CTCAGAAGACCTACAGAGATTTATTTTTCTTCATAGGCTTTTCAAGGCTTTACCCACAAGAAAGGTGAGCTCCCCCACCCCCACCCCAAGAAGAATCTACTTACCATTTGCCATATAGCATTTTTCTTTCTCATTATACTGTGATAGAGTTAGCTGCTCAATAGTTAGCTCTAATAAGGCTCTTGGGGACTCTATCTGATACCAGCGATGTAATCATCAGAAATGTGTTACTAAATATCTTTGTTTAGTGTCTATTACATTCTTATTTTCTACTTTTAATTTTCCTTTCAGTGTGGCCAACTAAATGGTAGAGAGAGCAGTAGCAATTTTGTAATTGTTATTTAGCTGGTATCACACTTTTCTTGTAAACCTCAAACTCTGCAGCCCAAGAATCATTTTATCTGGTTGCTCTACTCTGTGTCATCGAATGCTCATTAAGTCTGGACATAAAGGAGCTTCATTTACAATACCTGTCTGTGTTAATATTTGGCCAAAGCTGCAGTTGGCAAACAAACAGACTGAAACTTTCCTTCTCTCATTCTTTTACTAATATTTTCAAATTTCCCATGTTAGGTACTTTAGGTCAGAACTAAACCTTCCTGTAAGACCTTGTATTCACTAGGTTTTAGTTCAGTTCAACTCTGCAAGCATTCTGAATGCCTGTTCTTTGCAAGGCACCACGCTAGGTAATGGGAGAAGTGCCAAGATGACTGTTGGTTTGTCATTGACCTGAAGAAAGCCTAGTAGGACAGGAAACATGAACCCAAATAACTAGGTCATAAGGTAGAGTGTAACCACCCTAAGAGAAAGGCGCAGATCTTGTATTACGGGATTTTAAGAGGAAAGAGTGATCACATCCAGTTGGGAAGATCAGGAGATAGCATTAGGTTTGTCTTTAACTACCAAGTAGAATCTTGGGAGACTGGAGTGATGAGGAGCATATTCAACAAAAGCAAGTGCCTAGAAGTGAGAAAATAAGGGATGCAGTGAGAGATCAGCAGGATGGGCTTGGTGTGATAAGTGGGAAAGATAGGGCATATTTGAAGGATGCTGTCTGTAACCACGTGCAGTGTGGAAAATCTGCCTTAAAATAGTGAAAATAGTTGAGGCTGGAAAACCTTCCAGTCTTAAAGTTACAAGCAGTCTCACTCTCTGGGGTGAAGGCTAGAATTTACCATTGGAGCCAAACTGCTAAGTCAGTTTTTTACAAACATCGTTTCAATGGGCCTTTTAATTATGTAGGTGTAAGGGCAAGTACTCACTATTTTTCTTAAAGAAAGCCGAAATGCAGTGCAGTAACCCAAATGCAAATGCTCCAGACAGTCTATTTGGTAGTGTAAATTAGGAATGTCTTAAGCTCAATTATGTTCCTGCAGAGGTATAAATTTTTTCCCTCAATCTAGATTTAGAATTTATGTCTGAAAAATGCTGGTTGTTCTTGGGAGATGTGTTTATAGGTTCTTGTCCAGCATTTGTTTATAGGACATCAGGAATGAAAACAGGGCTACATTAGGGTTCATGTGAAAGACCATTCTGCGCTTCACCGCATGCTGGAGAAAAGGCTGTAAAGGAATTGCATCTGGCTCGGGGCTGTGCTTCCAGGCTGCTTCTGGTTGTCCCACATTGCTGTTACATAAGACCGGACAGTCTAACTTTAGTCAGTGTGGTCTGGGAGGACTGGACTTGCTGAGTCACAGAAGCCTAATTCTTCAGAGGTGGGTTATCAGGTAGAGGGAGAAGAGTCTTTAGAGTTAGTCTTCCCGGGAAGAAAATCCTTCCAAACCAGGAAACGAAGTGGTCACTGGCTGGGGTAGAGAATGATGTTTTCCCCTCTCCAGGGCTGGGGATCTGTTGGATCCGAACCGTCTAGCATGGACATTGCGGGAGCACATGTGCTAGAGTGAGTCCACCCCTCTACATGGAGGCAGGCCAGTGTTAAGGCAGAAACCCCTCTATTTAAAGGCTCTCAGATGGTGATTTAGGATGTGGGCTTGAAGAGTAGCAATGTTTAGCAGCAGTTTGACAGTGTTCTTTGTATTACACTTGTGTTAACCTCAAGCCCTGAAGTTTTATGTAAAAGCCACAGCCTGGCCTGAGGTGTGCCGCGGGGAATGAAGAAGCACCCATCTAATGGCCACGGGGCTGCAGTGCACTTTCTCTGAGGCATGAGAGGATTGAGCAGAGATAGCTGGATTTTCTTTTGCAATGGAGGAGCACAGTGGCCACCACGTGGAAAGCAGGGACAGCGCCAGAGAGAAGAACCAGAGAGACCTGCTCCAGATCGCACATGAGGCAGTGTCCAGGAACTCCACGAAAAACTTGGCAAAATACCCAGCCAAACGCAGCTGAAGGACATTCTACAGACATGCTGGTACCCCTCAGGAACATCCATTTCATCAAAGGAACAGAGAGGGTGAGGACTCTTCCAAGGACAAGGACATGAGAGGCATGACAACAAAATTGAAGGGTGTGATCCTGGACTGGTTCTTGGATCAAAAAAATAAATGCCCTAGAGGACATTTAATTATTGGGATAATTGGTGAAATTGTCAAATGACGTGTATGTTGGGTAATAGAAATGTGCATTGCTGTTAAATTTCCTGAATTTGATTATTGAATTACGGTTATGTAAGAGAAAGTTATTGTCCTTAGGAGGCATTTAGAAGTATGATCAGGTATTTAGGAGTGAAAGGTCAGGGTCATATTGTATGAAAGTTATTTTCAAATGGTTTAGCCAGAAAGTTAATAATGGTTGTGTGTGTGTGTGTGTGTGTGCATGTGTGTGTGTGTGTGCGCATAGAAAGAGAGACAGAGAGGCAAATGTGACACTAAAGAACAATAATTTCATGAGAAATGACTCAATGCATGATAATTTATTATCAAAAGTGTGACTTTGGTATAGAAAGTAGACTTTATTTACATGTATCAAATGGTACATCTTGGTAAGGCCTGCACCATACACATCATATTTATAATCCTTAACATTCAGAGGCACTTTGATCATCAGGCATAGCATGTAATAATGCATCCCTTTTTCTCCATCTTGTAATGGTAATTTAGATGTAGAGCTTTCTAATTGCTTGTTTTTTATGTTATGATGGAAAATGGATGGGTTGTTTGGCATGATTGCTTCACTTGCTACCCTGAAAATAAATTGCCTTCAATCATTTTTGGTATCCCTAACACCTAGCCATGTCCTCCCAATGGTGGTTAACAAACAAATATACTGCATGGATTGAATAGCTGTATAAACAGCATGTAAAGGGGGCAATGAAATACCACCACGTTAAGAGATACATAGCATGGGCATCTCCTGATGAGATCAGTGGACAGATGCCATCTAGAAACATCTTTCCACTTGTGTGCGGTAGTATCCTCTTTAATCTAGATTCACAGCTGACTTTAGACCTGGTTCCTCTATGACTTGGAGACACTCTAGTCTTCTTCCTTCCTAGTAAGGGATCTCAGCGAATGACTGTCCTTCTGAGCACTCCTTGTTTTTGGCATTTGCTAAGTCCATTAGTTTAGTTATAACCCTGGAGTAGGTGAAAATTTTGACCTTCACCATCCAGTTTATTCCCTAAATCAGACTATCAAGTTAGAGACCACATTGAGTCATATGTCAAGCCTATTACAAATTATTGACCAAAACACAGAATTCTTGGCTGGAAAGAGAAAACTAGCAAACTTTCCTGGTTGGGAATGTATCCAGTGGGAGACACATGTTGTAGGTAGAATAGGCAGAGTAGAATGGGTACATGTTAGCCAAAGCCAAAAAAGAGTATCTGTCCATTTTAGGGACTATAGACATCTTTTTGCTTTTCCTCCTGTTTTTGAGGTTGCCACAAATATGCACATAATTCAAAATTCCTTAAGTATCAGGGAGTATTTGTTAACTTACTCTCCTCCCAGTATTCTTACATTATTAAAATTACATCTTAAATACGATATAGGGGTTTTTTTTAATTTTTTAATTTTTTTTAATTTTTACAGTCACATAGTAGGTACATTTTTATGGGGTACATGAGATACTTTGATATAGGCATACAATGTGTAATAATCACATCAGAGCAAATGAGGTATCTATCTAAGTATTTATTATTTCTTTGTGTTATAAGCATTCCAGTTACACTCTTTTAGTTATTTTATAATGTACAATAAGTTATTGTTGACTGTAGTTATCTTGTTGAATGAAGATCAAACACTAGATCTTTATTCATCCTATCTAACTATATTTTTTGTACCCATTAATTATTCCCTTTCCCTCTCCCTCCCAAAATGTGATTTGATTAATGAATAAACAAATGAGACTCTAGACCAAGAAGTGCTCAGTTCTAAGTGTGTTACTCCAATGTATTATTGATTTAAATATGACCATCCATTTCTATAAAGGAAAAGATTAAGGGCAATAAGGTAGTAATTCATATTCAGAGATGAATAATATGGCAGGCATAAATTCATACCTGGCAGTTGGTAAAAAGTTAATGGCTAAAAAGAAAAAACAATCAGTCATTTTCTATTTCACCTTGTGTTTTCTCCCTAGGTGGTGATTATCAGATTGTAAAAGCTAAAACAAAGGCTTTTGTTAAGCGTTGGATGAGAGAGAATTTTATGAGAACCCCTGGCTGCCAGAAACACTGACATTATTGAGCCACTATCTGAAATTGTTGTGAACAAGAAGATAAGTGTTGGGTGAGGGTGGGCAAATGGGAGATTGTGAGTAATAGGAAGACATTGTTAATACATTTATTCAACAAAAACTTATTGAGATCTTTCCTATAAAGAGAAATTAGACATGGTTCCCAGAGAAAGGAGACACTCAACAGATAATATAGTAAAAATTTGGAAGGTGCAATGATACTGATTTGTATAGGATATTATCAGGCAACCAGGGCTGTTGTTATCAGCATGAGTTTACAAGTCAGACAGGCTAGAGGATGATGCTGACTCTGCCACTTACAAGCTATGTGGAGCTGGAAAAATAATTATACTACTGTGGCCTTCATCCTCCATCTGGGAGTAAAATCAACTCCATAGGCTTGTGGTAGAAATTCAATGAGATAATATAAGTAAAGCACTTAACACAATGCCTAGCACAGAGGACACACTCAATAAAGTAATAAATTGGGAGTTATTATTATATCGATATAGTATGTATTGGTGATGTTAATCCTGGACAAAATTCAAAAACTGATTGTCAAATAGTGCTTTTTTCAGCATCTAAAAAGAAAGCATGTGACCACTGACAGCTATAATGGGTTCATTAATAAATCAGCTACAATTAACCTCATTTCTTTTTCGACATGGTTATCTCCACACCTACTTATTAGCAAGTCATATAAAAAGTGGTAAGTAAACAAAGTGCTAGTGGGTTTAGTAGGGCACACAGCAAAGTCTCATCAACTACTCCATGAAGTGCGTGGGAAACCCAGGGGCCAGTGATGAACAGCCACATGGATCTGCATGTGGTTGATTGTTCTCACCAAAGGGGGATGTAAACCTGGAGAGCAATGGAAAGGACCACTGTGCTACCCTTCCAGTTCAAAAATTTCATGGAAAAATTGGAAAAGAGCACTGATTTTGTTTGGTTCTGTGTCCCCACCCAAATCTCCTGTCAAATTATAATTCCCAATGTTGAAGAAAAGACCTGGTAGGAGGTGATTAAATCATAGGAGCAGATTTCCCCCTTGCTGTTCTCATGATAGAGTTCTCACGAGATCTGGTTGTTCGAAAGTGTGTAGTGCCTGCCCCTTTGCTTGCTCTCTCCCACTGGCCATGTGAAGATGTGCTTACTTCCCCTTTGCCTTCAGCCATGATTGTAAGTTTCCTGAGATCTCCCTAGCAATGCATCCTTAAAGCCTGAAGAACCATGAACTAATTAAACCTCTTTTCCTTATAAGTTACCCAATCTCAGGTAGTTCTTTGTAGCAATGTGAGAATGGGCTAATATAAACACTGATGGCAGTCCAACAAAATATGACTTCTAATTAGATAAAATAAGCCATCTGTCTCATGATGGATTGAGGACCCAAAAGGACCTCTCTCTACAGACCAGAAAAATAGGTCTAGGCATTTGAATTTTTTTCTAAATTTAATTTTCAATATAGATGTGGCTATCATAGACTACATGGTCTGAATTCACAGAGAATACAATAAAGTGTAAGTGTTCTGCTACATACTAAAAGCAAGGAAATATTAGACTACCCATCTAACCATATATGTAGGGATGTGTTCCTTCTATAGAAAGGGAGGGCTGGGCACAGTGGCTCATCACTGTAATCCCAACTCTTTGGGAGGCCGAGGCATTAGGATCACTTAAGCCCAGGAGTTCAAGACCAGCCTGGGCAACATGGCAAGGCCGCATCTCTACAAAAGATAAAATTAAAAAATTATCCAGGTGTGGTGGTATGCACCTATAGTCGCATCTACTAAGGAGGCTGAGGCAGGAGGACTGCTTGAGCCCAGCCCAGGAGTTCAAGGCTTCAGTGAGCTATGATCATGCCACTGCACTCCAGCCGGGGTGACAGAGCAAGACCCTGACAGAAAAGAAAAAAAGAAAGAAAGAGAGGGAAAAAAAGAAAGAAAAAATGAGAGAGGAGGAAGGAAGGAAAGAAAGAGTGAGAGAGAGAAAAGAAAGGAAGGAGGGAGGGAGGGAAGGAAGGAAAAAGAAAAAAGAAAGGAAAAAAGGAGGAAGGGAGGAAAGAAAGGAGGGAGGGAGAGAGAAAGAAAAAAGAAAGAAGGAAAGAAAGAAAGAAAAAAGAAAGAAGGAAAGAAAAAAAGAAAAAAGCAAACAAGCAAGCAAAAAAAGAAGAGAGATGTAGCACTGTAAATCATACCGCTTGTGACTAACACTAAATATGCATATGACATAATAAGAATTAAACTCAGTTGCTTGATGTCTCAGTTTTATCATTTTTATAAATAGCTGAAACTGATGTTTGGTGACAAAATATAAGCTTTCTCTGATTTTTCTGATAAGCTTATATATTATATTACAAGCCTATATATATATATATAATAAACCTATCAGATTATAAACAGATTTCGACCTCAAAATTAAAAGTAGTTTCCTTTCCTAAAACAATATTCAAACTTTTTTTTAGCATTTTATAAAATTGATGTATATGTTTGCATAGCATTATGCCTTAATAATACATATTTGACTTCTGCCTCCATGGAGTTCTTATAGGTTATGTTGAGTCAAAAATACAGTGTGTTGTCTCAATGGAGAATATAGCATGTACTTAAGTGAGCAAGTACTTGTTGTAATCTTTCTATTCCTCGGAACTTCAATCACAGCCTTTCCAGATCTGAAAAAGCCAAGTGAATCTATATGATAATCTATGTGCAAGCCACCCAAGGGGGCATACTTCTGGAATACATTAGTCCCTCCTTGCATGGTGTTGACTTTGTAAGGGAAAATAACTGATTAGGCAGCAGCCTGATGCCTCATAATTCAGAACCAGCAGTGATCAACTTTGTTGTGCTCACATGAAACTTGTACTGGGTAGAAGAGTAGTGTCCTCCCATCCCCCAAATTCATTTCTTTTCCAGGACCTTGGAATGTGACCTTACTTGGAAAAAGGGTCTTGTATTAGTACATGCTCATGCTGCTATAAAGAACTGCCTGAGACTGAGTAATTTAAAAAGGCAAGAGGTTTAATTGATTTGGAGTACCACAGGGCTTGGAAGTCCTCAGGAAACTTACAATCATGGCAGAAGGTGAAGCAAACATGGCCTTCTTCACATGGCAGCAGAAAGGAGAAGTGCAGAGTGAAGAGGAGAAAACCCCCTTAGAAGACCATCAGATCTCATGAGAACTCACTTACTATCACAAGAACAGCAGGGGGAACCACCCCTATGATTTAATCACCTTCTACGAGGTCCCTCCCCCAATATATGGGGATTATAATTCAGATTACAATTCAAGATGAAACTTTGGGTGGGGACACAGCCAAACCATATCATTCCACCCTCTGGCCCCTTCCAAATCTCGTATCCTCACTTTTCAAAACACAATCATGCCTTTCCAACAGTCTCCCAAAGTCTTAACTCATTCCAGCATTAATCCAAAGTCCAAGTCCAAAGTCTCATGTGAGACACAGCAAGTCCTTTCTACCTATGAGCCTATAAAATCAAAAGTAAGTTAGTTACTTCCAAGATACAATGAGGGTACAGGCATCAGGTAAATATACCTGTTCCAGATGGGACAAATTGGCCAAAATAAAGGGGCTATAGGCCCCATGCAAGTCTGAAATCCAACAGGGCAGTCATTAAACCTTTAAGTTCCAAAATGTTCTCCTTTGACTCCATGTCTCACATCCAGGTTATGCTGATGCAAGGCGTGGGCTACCATGGCCTTGGGCAGCTCTGCCCTTGTGGCTTTACAGGGTACAGCCCCATTCTGGACTGCTTTCATGAGCTGATGTTGAGTGTCTGTGCATTTTCCAGGTGCATGGTGCAAGCTGTTGGTGAATCTACTATTCTGGGGTCTGGAGGATGGTGACCCTCTTCTCACAGCTCCACTGGGCAGTGCCCCAGTGGGGACTTTTTGTGGGGTCTCCAACCCCACATTTCCCTTCTGCACTGCCCTAGCAGAGGTTCTCCATGAAGGCTCCGCCCCTGCAGCAAACTTCTGCCTGGACATCCAGGCATTTCCATACACCCTTTGAAATCTAGGCAGAGGTTCCCAAACCTTAATTCTTGACTTCTGTGCATCTGCAGGCTCAACACCATGTGGAAGCCACTAAGGCTTGGGGCTCATATGCTCCGAAGCAATGACCCAAGCTGTACCTTGGCCTCTTTTAGCCATGTTAGAACACAGTCCACCAAGTCCCAAGACTGTAGGAAACACCTAGGCTCTGGGCCTGGCCCACAAAACCATTTTTCCCTCCTAGGCCTCTGGGCCTGTGATGGGAGGGGCTGCCTCAAAGGCCTCCGACATGCCCTGGAGACATTTTCCCTATTGTCTTGGCAATTAACATTTGGCTCCTTGTTACTTATGCAAATTTCTGCAGCTGACTTGAATTTCTTCTCAGAAAATGAGGTTTTTTTTTTTTATTGTATTGTCAGGCTGCAAATTTTTGAATGTTTGTGCTCTGTTTCCTTTTTAAATATAAGTTCCAATTCCAAACCGTATCTTTGGGAATAGATAAAATGGAATGATTTTTATGAGCACCCAAGTTACCTCTTGAATGCTTTGCTGCTTAGAAATTTCTTCTGCCAGATATGCTAAATCATCTATCTCAAGTTCAAAGTTCCACAGATGTCTAGGCCAGGGGAAAAGTGCCATCAGTATCTTTGCTAAAGCATATCAAGAGTCATCTTTATTCCAGTTCTCAACAAGTTCCTCATCTCCACCTGTGACCATCTCAGCCTGGACTTCCTTGTCCATATTACTATCAGCATTTTGGTCAAAGCCATTCAACAAGTTTCCAGGAAGTTGCAAACTTTCTGACATCTTCCTATCTTCTAAGCCCTCCAAGTCTCTAGAAAGTTCCAAGCTTTCCCATATTGTTCTGTCTTCTTCTGAACCTCCAAACTGTTTCAACCTCTGCCTGTTACCTGATTCCAAAGTCCCTTCCACATTTTTCAGGTATCCTTATATCAGCACCCCACTCCCTTGGGACCAATTTACTGTATTAGTCCATTCTCACACTGCTATAAGGATATACCCATGAGTGGGTAATTTATAAAGGAAAGAGATTTGATTGACTCACATTTATGCAGGGCTGGGGAGGCCTCAGGAAACATACAATCATGGTGAATGGGGAAGCAAACATGTCCTTCTTCACATAGCAGCAGGAAGGAGAAGTGCAGAGTGAAGCAGGAAAAGGCCCCTTATAAAAAACCATCAGATCTTGTCAGAACTCACTCACTATCATGAGAACAGCATTAGGGAATTGCCCCCATTATCCAATCACCTCCCACAAGGTCCTTCCCCCAACACATGGGGATTTTAATTCGGATTACAGTTCAAGATGAGCTTTTGGGTAGGGACACAGCCAAACCATATCAGATCTTTACAGCTATAACTACTTAAGTCAAGGTGAATTCATACTGGAGTAGGATGAGCCCTAAATCCAATCTAACTGGTGTCCTCATAAGAAGAAGAGAAGAGACACAGACACATACAGATGGATGATGATGTGAAAACACAGAAACGCACAAGGAGAACGCCATTCAATGACAGAGGCAGACATTGGTGTGATGGATTTACAAACCAAGGAATACCAAGAATTGCCAAAAATCTAGAAACTAAGAAAATGGCATGGAACAGATTCTTCCCTAGAGCACTAGAGAGGGCATGGGCCTGCCAGCACCTTGAGCCCTGCCTCCCTTTGGCTGACTAGTCTTCAGATAGAGTTGCCCTTCCTGCCCCTTACACTTTATTCTCCTTTTGATAGTCAAAGTGACCTTTCTAAAAATGTAAATATTGTTCTGTCATTTCTCTGGGTAAAACACATCAATTGCTTCCCCAATGCCTTCAGGATAAATCCCTAACTTCCCAGTGTGGGATTTTCTGGTCTGTCCCCACCTCACCTCACCTCGGGCCAATCTTCCCCCCATAACTTCTTGTCCAGTCATGCTACATTTCCTGCTCATTCTCCCATAGGCCTTTGTGCCTTTATTCCCTTTGTCTGGAGCATATTTCCTCCTCTCCCTCCCTAGTGCATCCCAAGATTCCTTCTCCTGGCTAATGCTCTTCAGTCTTGGTTTAGACAACTCTTCCCAGGAGGCCTTCCCTGCCCCTCCTAAGTGCTCTCTGTGAACTTGATGCTTCGTCCAACATTGTTCATCATGCTGTGTTGCAATTGCTTGTTTATTTGTATAGCAAGCAGGAATTTTACTCTTCATTACTCAGGTGCAAAAAAAAAATGTCACATTCCATTATTCCTAAAATTAAAACTAAATGTGCTCCTAATTCTCAGCATCTTGACTCATAAGAATTTAATCTGTGGGCTCCCTCCCCACCCCACACCCTCATGAGATCACCCAAGAATTCTGAATTTATGCAACATCAGAAAACTGTTTCTCCACAGAAAATTGACGCTGCAGTTGCATGCTGGACTGGTTTATTGGTTCTCTGGCAAACTCAGGGACCACTCCACTCCCACCCCAGCAATCCTTTCCACCAGTTACAGAAAGACCACAGGACCCTCGAAGCTGCTCAAAGCCCCAGCATGTATTGGCCAGTCTGGACTGACTTTCCATTAAGGCAGAGATTCACCCCACCTTACACACCCCACTCCTCAACACTCAGCAACCCCTTAAACTCCTTACCTTCCTTCTGTCCAGGGAAACCTCTACTTCCTCCCTTCTCCATGCATGCACACACAGCTAGGCACTCCTGTCTTTCCCATTTAAGTCTCTTTTCCATGTCCTGAGTCAAATCGTAATATTCCTCCTCACCCAATTAGAAGCAGAAAAGCGTTTACCACCACCTTAGATAGGTTGGGTATAAGACGAGTGAACGCTATAGACACTATGTAGGGCTCTCCATCTGCTGGGAAATTGAAAAACATCTTGACCCTCATTACTCCACAGTCTCCATCCATCTACCTCCTATCCAACCACCTTGTGAATTAAAGCAGCAAAACAAAAGCAATACAAATATCAAGACACCAGTTACATTTGTAAAATTGCTCAAATGATTACATTGTTTTTCTTCCTCACTAAAAGTAAAGTTTCCCGAAGTGAGAGAATGCTCTGTTGTATTGGCTATATAGTCAGTGTTTTCACAATTACTCTGTACTGGTAGACAATAAACTATCTTTAGAAAATGGACAAACTTGCTAATAATTAAATAGCATAGAGTAGAGGTAAAACAGCATAGAATTAGAGTTCGGTTTGAACACATCTCCTGATATCTATAAACCTGTGACTTTAATACACCTAGAATGTTTGACAACTAGAGAGTATCATTTTTAAAAACATCTTCTCCTCTATACAACAAAATTATTTTCTGTACATTCAGGCCACAATTAGTAAATGATCATTATTTTCTTGATTAATGTTTATGTTTAAAATAATTAAGTATTTTATTTATTTATTTATTTAGAGACCAGCTCTTGCTCTGTCACCCAAGCTAGAGCGCATGGCATAATCATGGTTCACTGCAGCCTCAAACTCCTGGGCTCAAGTGATTTCCCTGCCTTGGCTTCCCAAAGTGCTGGGATTATAAGTATGAGCCACCATGCCCAGCACAGTTAACCATTTTTAAAAGTAAATTTTAACTCTAAAGATATTCAAATTTAGTCCGACATTTCATGAATTAATTAAAATTTGTACATACTTAACAAAAATATTGCACATCACAATTGATAGCTGTCACTGCTTTAAATCTTAAAGAACAAAACCTCCAAATTGTTCACACAGAGTGATAAAATTAGAGTGACTCAAGTTCTGTTCTTTGCCTTTATAATCACACACTATCATTGTTTATTTTGAATCTAATGTTTAAACACAGGAATATGTAGTACCACAGGGGTTCAAGACATGAATTGCACCCAAAGTAAGCTCAGAAACTTTTCAAACATAATAAACTTATTCTCTAAATGAATAGTGGCTGACTCTGACTCCGTAACTGGGAGTTCCAGGCATCAACTTCCATGTAGAATCAAATATTTATTAAAGGAAAAGTATATCTTAAAATTTACTATTTTTGAGGCATACAGTACATTACTAAAATTCGACAGTACTCCCAATTGCTTAAAAATTAGCAACTTAGGCAAAAAAATTTTTTTTGAGGGGGAGGAGTATTTTATCAATGACATTTCGAATGGCTAACACATTATGTTTTAAACACACGCAACACACACTCATAGCACACTACTCACCACAGCCAAAGGGAGGAAGCAACCCATGAATCCACTGATGGATGAATGGATAAATAAAATGTGTTGTATACATATAAGGGAATATTATTCCACCTTTAAAAAGGAAGAAAATTTCTGGTACATGCTTCAGCATGGATAAGCCTTAAGAACATTATGCTTATCCAGGAATTGAACTCAACTCTGCACAAAGCAGACCTAATAAACATCTATAGAACTCTTCACCCCAAATCAACAGAATATACATTCTTCTCAGCACCACATCGCACTTACTCCAAAATTGACCACATAGTTGGAAGTAAAACACTCCTCAGCAAATGTAAAAGAACAGAAATTATAACAAACTGTCTCTCAGACCACAGTGCAATCAAACTAGAACTCAGGACTAAGAAACTCAATCAAAACCACTCACCTACATGGAAACTGAACAACCTACTCCTGAATGACTACTGGGTACATAACGAAATGAAGGCACAAATAAAGATGTTCTTTGAAACCAATGAAAACAAAGATACAACATACCAGAATCTCTGGGACACATTTAAAGCAGTGTGTAGAGAGAAATTTATAGCACTAAATGCCCACAAGCGACAGCAGGAAAGATCTAAAATTGACACCCTAATACCACAATTAAAAGAACTAGAGAAGCAAGAGCAAACACATTCAAAAGCTAGCAGAAGGCAAGAAATAACTAAGATCAGAGCAGAACTGAAGGAGATAGAGACACAAAAAACCCTCCAAAAAATCAATGAATCCAGAAGCTGTTTTTTTGAAAAGATCAACAAAATTGATAGACCACTAGCAAGACTAATAAAGAAGAAAAGAGAGAAGAATCAAATAGACACAATAAAAAATGATAAAGAGGATATCACCACCGACCCCAGAGAAATACAAACTACCATCAGAGAATACTATAAACAACCCTATGCAAATAAACTAGACAACCTAGAAGAAATGGATAATTTCCTGGACACTTACACTCTCCCAAGACTAAACCAGGAAGAAGTTGAATCCCGGAATAGACCAATAGCAGGCTCTGAACTTCAGGCAATAATTAATAGCCTACCAACCAAAAAAAGTCCAGGACCAGATGGATTCACAGCCGAATTCTACCAGAGGTACAAGGAGGAGTTGGTACCATTCCTTCTGAAACTATTCCAATCAATAGAAAAAGAGGGAATCCTCCCTAACTCATTTTATGAGGCCAACATCACCCTGATACCAAAGCCTGACAGAGATACAACAAAAAAGAGAATTTTAGACTAATATCCCTGATGAACATCGATGCAAAAATCCTCAATAAAATACTGGCAAACTGAATCCAGCAGCACATCAAAAAGCTTATCCACCATTATCAAGTGGGCTTCATCCCTGGGATGCAAGGCTGGTTCAACATACACAAATCAATAAACATAATCCAGCATATAAACAGAACCAAAGACAAAAACCACATGATTATCTCAACAGATGCAGAAAAGGCCTTCGACAAAATTCAACAGCCCTTCATGCTAAAAACTCTCAATAAATTCGGTATTGATGGAATATATCTTAAAATCATAAGAGATATTTATGACAAACCCACAGCCAATATCATACGGAATGGGCAAAAACTGGAAGCATTCCCTTTGAAAACTGGCACAAGACAGGGATGCCCTCTCTCACCACTCCTATTCAACATAGTGTTGGAAGTTCTGGCTAGGGCAATCAGGCAAGAGAAAGAAATCAAGGGTATTCAGTTAGGAAAAGAAGAAGTCAAATTGTCCCTGTTTGCAGATGACACGATTGTATATTTAGAAAACCCCATTGTCTCAGTCCAAAATCTCCTTAAGCTGATAAGCAACTTCAGCAAAGTTTCAGTAAAATCAATGCGCAAAAATCACAAGCATTCTTATACACCAGTAACAGACAAACAGAGAGCCAAAGCATGAATGAACTCCCATTCACAATTGCTTCAAAGATAATAAAATACCTAGGAATCCAACTTACAAGGGATGTAAAGGACCTCTTCAAGGAGAACTACAAAACACTGCTCAGTGAAATAAAAGAGGACATAAACAAATGGAAGAGCATATCATGTTCATGGATAGGAAGAATCAATATCGTGAAAATGGCCATACTGCCCAAGGTAATTTATAGATTCAATGCCATCCCCATTAAGCTACCAATGACTTTCTTCACAGAATTGGAAAAAAATACTTTAAAGTTCATGTGGAACCAAAAAAGAGCCCTCATTGCCAAGACAATCCTAAGTCAAAAGAACAAAGCTGGAGGCATCAGACTACCTGACTTCAAACTATACTACAAGGCTACAGTAACTAAAACAGCATGGTACTGGTACCAAAACAGAGATATAGACCAATGGAACAGAACAGAGTCCTCAGAAATAATACCACACATCTACAGCCATCTGATCTTTGACAAACCTGACAAAAACAAGAAATGGGGAAAGGATTCCCTATTTAATAAATGGTGCTGGGATAATTGGCTAGCCATAAGTAGAAAGCTGAAACTGGATCCTTTCCTTACTCCTTATACGAAAATTAATTCAAGATGGATTAGAGACTTAAATGTTAGACCTAAAACCATAAAAACTCTAGAAGAAAACCTAGGTAATACCATTCAGGACATAGGCATGGGCAAGGACTTCATGTCTAAAACACCAAAAGCAATGGCAACAAAAGCCAAAATTGACAAATGGGATCTAATTAAACTAAAGAGCTTCTGCACAGCAAAAGAAACTACCATCAGTGTGAACAGGCAACCTACAGAATGGGAGAAAATTTTTGCAATCTACTCACCTGACAAAGGGCTAATATCCAGAACCTATAAAGAATGCAATCAAATTTACAAGAAAAAAACAAACAACCCCATCAAAAAGTGGGTAAAGGATATGAACAGACACTTCTCAAAAGAAGACATTCATACAGCCAACAGACACATGAAAAAATGCTCATCATCACTGGCCATCAGAGAAATGCAAATCAAAACCACAATGAGATACCATCTCACACCAGTTAGAATGGCAATCATTAAAAAAATCAGGAAACAACAGGTGCTGGAGAGGATGTGGAGAAATAGGAACACTTTTACACTGTTGGTGGGACTGTAAACTAGTTCAACCATTGTGGAAAACGGTGTGGCGATTCCTCAAGGATCTAGAACTAGAAATATCATTTGACCCATCCATCCCATTACTGGGGATATACCCAAAGGATTATTAGTCATGGTGCTATAAAGACACATGCACACGTATGTTTACTGCGGCACTATTCACAATAGTAAAGACTTGGAATCAACCCACATGTCCATCAGTGACAGACTGGATTAAGAAAATGTGGCACATATACGCCATGGAATACTATGCAGCCATAAAAAAGGATGAGTTCATGTCCTTTGTAAGGACATGGATGCAGCTGGAAACCATCATTCTCAGCAAACTATCGCAAGAACAGAAAACTAAATACCGCATGTTCTCACTCATAGGTGGGAATTGAACAATGAGATCACTAGGACACAGGAAGGGGAACATCACACACAGGGTCCCATTGTGGGGAGGCAGGGAGAGGGATAGCATTAGGAGATATACCTAATGTAAATGACGAGTTAATGGGTGCAGCACACCAACATGGCACATGTATACATATGTAACAAACCTTCACATTGTGCACATGTACCCTAGAACTTAAAGTATAATAATAATAATAATAATAAAGAACATTATGCTAAGTGAAATAAGCCAGATACAAAAGGACAAATATGATACCAATTATATGAGACATCTATGGTGGTTTTCAGGTAATAGAGGAGGGAGAATGGGAAGTTACCATGTAATGGGTACAGACTTTCAGTGTGGGATAATAAAAAGAGCTCTGTATATGGATGGTGGTAATGGAAGCACAGCAATAGGAATGCCCTTAATCCACTGACCTATACACTTAAAAATGGTTAAGATGGAAAATTTTATGTCATGTATTTTTGATCAAATTTTGTAAATGCTTTTTTAAAAAGCAGTGTGATGTTTAGTTAGTTTTACTATTATTTTTAAATTTTCTACAGACATCGTACCTCCTTATTGCCTGAACTCAAAGCTGTCCACACCCATACCCACCTACTGGTGTTCACCTAGATTTGGATCAAGTTACCTAACTTCTTGGAGTCTCAGTTTCCTTACTTGCAAAGTAGAGATAATTTCTCCAAGAAATTATTGAAAGAATTAAATTACTGCCCTTGGCATATAGTAAATGCTTTGCAATGTTTTGTTGTTGTAGTCATATTTAAATGATTTTTAGGTGCCCTAACATCAATTAAACCAAAGAAGTGATTTTTTAAAAATTGGTTGAACTAGAAACTGGCATCATGATAAATGAATGATATTTTAGGAGAGAATTCTGACAGTATGTAATCAAGTGCAGTGTGTCATTTAGACCTACTATCTATTTCACTTTGGTGAACATTAGTTTTATGAGAACCCAGGCCCATCCCAAGGCTTCTACTAATCACCCAACCCCAAGCAAGCATCCTGCCCATCCTTGACATCAATAGGAGTCAGCCCTATTGTTTTAAGATGCTTTCTTAGACTAAATAGCACCTGAGTGTCAAGGAACCTGGAGGGTACTGAATCACAAAACCAGCAACCTGAACAACATCTTCTTGATCTGCCTCTAATCTCTTGACAAATGTTGGAGGTTGAAAGTAAGAGTGGAGAGGTATCAACAGTGTTTAATCTTTAAGCCTTCATCTCTGTAAAGTTATAAAGATAATTTGTACCATAATTTTTTAATGGAATATATTAATTCTCAGAGGTAGCTCCTGCTTCTGCATCATGAAGGAAGTTGCACTTGTTCCCGCAGAAACAGGATATCATTGACCACATCTGACAAGACAACACAGCAAGGAAATGGAGCACCTTTGGTAAGTGCAGTAGATCAGCTACTGCTACAAAAGTTGAAAAAGAATAACAAGAAAGAATTTAAAAGCTGGTATATATGTACAGAGCACACAACAAACAAAATAATTACTGCAGTTTTCAGTTCCAAAATGACTAGAAACTTAATATCTTTTTGATTTTAATATTCCGTGGTTGTAGGGAATAATTTTTTCTCACCCCAGCATAATAGGCAAGCTATTTAGAACATTAAATTCCATTATAAATGATGACTACTGATGGGGATCCTGGGATCCCGTTGCGGTCATTATCATCAGAATTTTATAGGAAAATTGTTTTTTTCTAAAGAGAATTTTTTTTTAAATATTGAGACCTATTATTCAAAAGAAAGTAAAGACAAGTGATGTAAAGAGGATTAGATTCTTATTTAATACACTATAAATAAATAATCCACAGGGACTATGAGCAGAAGTTTTTGGACCAAAGGTCATTTTAGAAGGCTGCCATTTGAATGACAAAGTGGGGTTTTTCAGCCCATCTCCACCAAAAACACACATCATTTTTCCTAAATCCTGGTGGAGATGTAGGGGGGAATTTTTGAAGTGTAACTCAAGTTCGAACAGACAGAAATCATGTGACCTTAATTAGGTACAGGAGTCTTACTAACAAGAGGAAAGTGAAGGAAGAAAGGCAGGAAAGAAGAGTGGGGAGGGAGAAGGAGAGAAAGAAAGAGAGGGAGAGACATTGAAAGAGACCTAAACTACATTTTCAATCTTTTCTATTCAAATGTTGGTCCAAGAACTGCAGCATAGCATCACCCAGAGCTCAACAGAAGCCCAGGCTCTCAGCTATCCCCATCCCCCACCCTCCAGCCAAGACCGGGGACTCAGCGCCTGCATTTTCGCAAGCTCCCCAGGTGGTCTGTAGCAGACTGCAGTGCCAGTAGCACTGTCTTTCAGCACTATACCAACGCCAGACAGTGGCAGGGACTCAACCACACTCTGCCCCACATAAGGAGGTTGACAGAACCCAGAGAGGGCCCAGGGGTGGGCCCCAGGCCAGGCATTTGGGGAAACAACAGGAGGCACAGCCCAGGGATCTGAGACTGTGCCCAGCGACCTGGCTGGAAAGCAATCCCAAATCTTTCCTGCTCTGAGGATTCTGTGTGGTTAGAAATAATCTCTGGAAGCCAAAGGGCTAATTGACACATTCCCCGTGTGCCTGTCTGGCTATCAGGGACGCCTCTTTGTTGTGAATTCTGTCACTTCCTGTCACAAGAGGGCTTTGGAACTGAAGTTATTCTTGAGAGCATCAGGTAAAATTTTTGAATTAAAATAAAACCAGTTGGCCAGGCGCGGTGGCTCCCCCCTGTAATCCCAGTACTTTGGGAGGCCAAGGCGGGAGGATCACCTGCGGTCAGGAGTTTGAGACCACCGTGGCCAATATGGTGAAACCCCGTCTCTACTAAAAATACAAAAGTTAGCCAGCATGGCAGCTCTTGCCTGTAATCCCAGCTACTTGGGAGGCTGAGGCAGGAGAATCGCTTGAATCCAGCAGGCAGAGGTTGCAGTGAGCCGAAATAGCGCCACTGCACTCCAGCCTGGCGACAGAGTGAGACTCCGTCTCAAAAATAAATAAATAAAACTAGTTGACAAAGGAAGCTGTGCTGAAGTAATAGAGATTTTATAATAGGAAGGAGCACATGAGAGGGCTCCTGACTTCTTAAGAAGCGACTATCACCAAGGAACAGGCAGGACTTCATCAGAGGCAGAGCCCCTGCTGGCTACTCCAAGAGGCAGGTCTACCTCAAATCCTGAACTCACAAACCTACTAGTGAGTGCTGAGTACCTCCTCCAGCAGCCTCATACAGGGAGATGCCAGGAAGAACCAACAAGCCCTGCCCATCCTGGTGGACATAGCTATTATTCTACTGGTAATCCACTTAGACCCGAAAAAAGGAAAATAGTAGAGGACCGTGAAAAGAATGATTCTTCAGCAGGTGTATTCCCAATCCAACACTCTGTTACAGCCAAGATAAATAAACTGAAGCTCTGCTGAACAAGAAACGATATCAGTACAACCTAAAATCATTTGCCAGAAAATATGAAAATATAGAATCCTCCCTTTTCTGGAGGATGGTCTTGAAGTCTCTCACCAGAAGAGCGTATGCCCAGAGCGGGGACAATGGAGCCCACTGAGCAATGCAAGTTGGGCTCCATTGTACGAGTAACCACACCTGTGGAATGGGACATGCTTTGTTTGCCCTAACCCAAGGCCAGATTTTTTTTTAGTTAGAAAAAAAAATGGTTTTAAGTAAGAATGTTATGCAAGGGATAGAGTGGCGGGAATCGTAGAGGAAGATCACGTCCAACAACCACAGTACACCACAAGTTCTTGGAACCTGCTGCTGCCTTCATATTTGGCACTAACCAGCCTATTGTCCTGTCTAGACAAGTGCTACAGGCTGAGTAAACAGGGAATTGCTACATAAAGGCTCTATTCATCCAGAATGAAAAATGTGTCAATGTGCAGCCTTTTAGAGTCCAAGGGGGCCTTTGTACAGAGAAAGAACTATTTACAGTCACTTTGGTTTTCAATTAGTATTCACTTATTAATGTTACAAAATTTAAAACCCATCTGCCTTAAATTTTAAGTGCAATTTACAAGGCATTTTATTTTATTTGAAATTCTAATAAAATATGAGTCACTTTCAGTTATTATTTTATTAATACCTGATTAACTTAAGCTAAACAGGCTAAATTCCTTTTAATAGCCATTCCCATTTACAAAGTTAGTTAATTCCTCAAGTTATTAGTCATTTCCATAAGTATTTTAACTATATTTACAAATTTCACATATTTAAATTTCTCTTCTAGGAGTTCAGATGCTTAAAGGGTAAACTAAACATTCCTTACAAGCACTACAATTTTATAATCTAATAAATTAGACTATAGGTAGATAGATATTGATATAGATATATAAATGCACCACATAATGACCACATACACTAACGGTGGTTGTCCCATAAGATTAAAATGGAGTTGAAGAATTCCTATTGCCTAGTATTATCCTAGCCATCGTAATGTCATAAGGCAACACATTACTCATGTATTTGTGGTGATGCTGGGGTAAACAAACCTACTGAGCTGCCAGTCCTATAAAAGTCCAGCACATGCAATTCTGTACAGTACATAATACTTGATAATGATAATAAATAACTGTTAATGATTTACATATTTACTATATTTTCACTGCTATTTTAGAGTGTGCTCCTTCTACTTAGAAAAATAAAAAACTTAACTGTAAAACAGCCTCGCGCAGGTCCTTCAGGAGGTATCCAGAAGTTGTTGTTATCACAGGAGGTGACAGTTCTATGTGTGTTATTGCCCCCAAAGACCTTCCAGTGGGACAAGATGTGGAGGTAGATGACCATGATATTGATGACCCTGACCCCGTGTAGACCTAGGCTAATGTGTGTGTTTGTTTCTTAGTTTTTAACAAAAAAGTTTAAAAAGTAAAATAAAATAAGTTTTAATTTTAAAAGCTTAAAGAATAAGAATATAAAGAAAGAAAATATTTTCCTACAGCTGTACAATGTGTTTGAGTTTTAAGCTGTGTTATTATAAAAGAATAAAAAGTTGAAAACATTTAAAGGTTTTTAAAGTAAAAAAGTTACTGAATGGGACATGTTTTGCTTGCCCTAATCCAAGGCCAGATTTTAGTAAGCTAAAGTTAATTTTTTATTGAAGAAGGAAAATTTTTGAAAATAAATTTAGGGTAGCCCAAGTGTATAGCATTTACAGAATCACAGTAGTATACAGTAACATCCTATGCCTTCCCATTCACTCACAACTCACTCACTGACTCACCCAGAACAACTTCCAGTCCTGCAAGCTCCATTCATGGTAAGTGTCCTATACAAATGTACCATTGTTTATCTTTTATACCATATTTTAACTGTATCTTTTCTATGTTTAAACATGTTTAGATACACAAATACTTACCATTGTGTCATAATTGCCTCCAGTATCCAGTACAGTAACATGCTATACAGGCTTGTAGCCTAGGAGCAACAGGCCATACCATCTAGCCTAGGTGTGTAGTAGGCTCTACCATCTAGGTTTGTGTAAGTACACTCGATGATGTTCGTACAATGATGACATCACCTAACGATGCATTTCTCAGAAAATATCTCCCTTGTTAGTTCAACCATTGTGGAAGACAGTGTGGTGATTCCTCAAGGATCTAGAACCAGAAATACCATTTGACCCAGCAATCCCATTACTGGGTATATAGCCAAAGGATTATAAATCATTCTACTATAAAGACACATGCACACGTGTGTTTATTGCAGCACTATTTACAATAGCAAAGACTTGGAACCTATCCAAATACCCATCAATGATAGACTGGATAAAGAAAATGTGGCATATATACACCATGGAATACTATGCAGTCATAAAAATGAATGAGTTCATGTCCTTTGCAGGGACATGGATGAAGCTGGAAACCATCATTCTCAGCAAACTAACACAGGAACAGAAAACCAAACACTATGTTCTCAGTCATAAATGGGAGCTGAACAATGAAAACACAGAGAGGGGAACATCACACACTGGGGCCTATCAGGGTTGGGAAGAAAAGGGAAGGAGAGCATTAGGACAAATACCTAATGCATATGTAGCTTAAAACCTAGATGAGGGGTTGATAGGTGCAGCAAACCACCGTAGCACATGTGTATCTATGTAACAAACCTTCACGTTCTGCACGTGTATCCCAGAACTTAAAGTATAATAAAATAAACTTAAAAGAAAAAAAGAAAATATCCCCATTATTAAAAACTATTCATAATATTAGCCAAATTCTTATGCCTATCAACTTAGAATTATGTCTGAAATTAGTAATGTAGGCAACACCAAAATCACAGAGGTAATCTGTCAGCTTCTCCTTAAGGATTATACTTTAAATAACAAGTAGAGGAGATTACTCCCAATGCTTACCTATTCTTGAACTTTACACAAAAATATTATTTGTGGGTTGGTTATTTTATTATACTTAAATTTATCTAAAACTCCATATAGTTGAGAAGACACCATTCTGGACAGAGGTGGAGTTGTAACATCCGGCAATTAATAAGATTGTGCTGACCGTGACTATGACCACGAGATGGTTGGTTATCAATTACATATTCAAGGCAGGATGGAAGCCCTAAGCATACATGCTTACAAAGGGAACAGCTGTGGCGAGAAACAATTTAAGACTACATTCTTCAGATGGGCTCAGTTTTATAACACCCATTCCCTGGGTTTGTTTCACCTTCACCTTATTTTTTTCGCAGTTATAGCTTGATTTTGGTGGATGGAATTCTACAAACCACCTTTTCCCTCCCTTCTTAACCCTGGTGGAATTAAACTAATCCCTTTATTGCATGATTGAGTATGCATTCTTTTTAGATGTTTCTCAGACCACAGCTCTCAAGCCCTCTGAATGTCATCCCTTGGATCATGAATTCCTCTCAAATTCTCCATGGGGCTCTGTGACCCCAATTCTAAAAGCCATACTTATGACAAAATGTTACACCAACCCATTAATACACTCTAAATAAAACCTCTGAATACCTGCAGGCAGATCACTAGAGAGGTTAAGAGCACAAATCTGCACCATATACCAGCTCTGTGGCCTTGAGCTGTGTGGCGTAAGAAATGTCATCCTAAATGTTTAAGCCTATGTTCCTCAGGTTTTCTGTTACTGGTTTCTAGACACAACTCTAGTTTAAACAGGCAAGTTGCCTCAATTTCCTCATGTATGGAATAAATATAATAACAGTCTCTACCTCATCAGATTGCAAAGATTCCTCTTAAATAATAAGAGAAGAATCTAGTACATTGTAAATACTCAGGGATGCCTACCATTGTCATGGTGATCACCACCATCATGACAGGCACAAGACTGAGGATGACAAGTGTGGAAAGGATATGCGGTATAATTATGCTTACCTAGTGCCAAAAGTAGACCAAATACGGGTCTCCACTATTTAATTCATACAAATATACCAGTTATTATAACTAATGTAATTATAATGTATTGGTTCTTCTACCAGAACGTAAGTGAATTGTGTAAACTTTGCCCAAACATTGCCATTTTCCCAATGCTGCTGTAGTCTTCTGGGAGGGTGTGTCAGTACACAGATGCTGGAAGTTTGCACATACTAAAGGAGTGTATTTCATTTTCATTTTATTTTTCATTATATTAATACATATACGGTAAAGAAAATGTGTAAAAGAAGTAAGAGATTAATTGTTAAGACTTTGCTTATTTTCTTTCTGTTTTTTCACTTTTAATACATAAAATGTATATATTAAAAACTCATACATATGTGATATACAAAATTGGGACACAATGAAATATTTTTCAATTGTACTTTTGTCAGTTGTTATATGACCATTCTCTCATGTCAGTTGTTGTTTTGACCATTCTCACATGAAAAGATACTCTATATCCTTAGCCATCAGGGAAATGCAAGTCACAGTCACAATATGATACCATTTCATAGTCACTAGGATGGCTAAAATAAAAAAAAATACAGGTAGCAAGTGTTGGCAAGGATGTGGAAAAATTGAAATCTCTGTACACTGGTAGTGGGAATGTAAAATAGTGCAACCACTTTGGAAAACAGTCTGACAATTCCTTAATGTTTAAACAGAATTACCATATGGCCCAACTATTCAGCTTCTACATATATACCCAAGAGAATTGAAAGCATGTCTGCATGAAACTCTGACATGAATGTTCATAGCAGCATTATTGATTGTAGCCCAAAAAGTGGAAATGATCCAAATGTCCATAAGCTGATAAATGGATAAACTAAAAGTGGCCTATCTATACAGCGAAATATGATTCAGTTTCTGCAATTTGGCATAGAAGTCACAATTGCTTCCTTTTAAAGATATTTCCAATTCCTTCTTCTCACAAGAAGAACAAGAAACAGAAACTTACATTCCATCTCTGATGAATTTAGGAAACATCTGTAACCCCCCAAACCACACTATATTGGGGGGGAAATTGGATGGAGGAATGGTAAATGACTTAGCAGAACAGAGGTAGGTCAAATCTAAGTGCCTGCAGAGGTGATGGCAGCCAGAAGCAAGCTGATCAACCCATAGGATCCCAGAGTGGCTCAGAAAGTGGAGACATCAGCACTGTAAAAAGTAAGGGTAAGTAGATATCAATAATCATGAGATTATTTCAAAATCTGTAAAAGGAAAAATTGAGTCTCATATCCTCATTTCCATTTCTCTTAGCCTGGTGACCACCCCTCTGGAAAAAATTGAACCAGAGAGGATATTAACAAAGAGAACGGAGGCATGAAGTGCTAGAGTGAAAACAGGATTTTAGGTGAAAGCCTGAATACTAAAGCTCAAGAACCCTGCCAGCCTCCTTCCTCTGTCCAGCTCAAAACATGAGTGGCCAAGTTTATATTTTCCAGCAGGGGACTGAAAGATTCGAAACTGACCACACACACCAAAGTCTTTTAGCTATTGACATATGAGATCCACAGTGAGAAAGCAGGCTGGCCACCCCTCTACAGCAGAATTTCTCAGCCTGAGCACTGTTGATGTTTTGGACCAGATAATTCTTTGCTGTTGGGGGCTCTCCTGTGCCTTGTGGGATGTTTAGCGGCATCCTTGACCTCTGCCCATTAGATACCAGTAGTATTCTTTGCCCAGTAATGACAGTCAAAGATGCCTGGGGTGCAGACACCAGGCACAAAATTACCTTTCGTTGAGAACCACCATCCTACCATAAAGCTCATCAGTATGCCAGCCCTCCACAGGGAGTTTCTAATAGCTTTACAGCATATCATCAGTTGTTTGAGCATAGTCTGTGACACAAAAGACAGAGACCAAAACAAAATAAACTGTAATTAATATCCTCAGACAAATTAAAAAATATTTTGCATATTGAAACAAAAACTGTATTCTATGCAATAGAAACAGAGAAAAATAAAATACTCATTTATTTACTTATTTATTTATTTATTTATTTATTTATTTGTGTTTTCTGGAGACAGAGTCTTGCTCTGTCACCCAGGCTGGAGTGCAGTGGAGCCATCTCAGTTCGCTGCAACCTCTGCCTCCTGGGTTCAAGCGATTCTCCTGCCTCAGCCGCCTGGGTAGCTGGGGTTACAGGCACCTGCCACCACACCCAGCGGGTTTTTGTATTTTTAGTAGAGACAGGGTTTCCCCTTGTTGACTAGGCTTGTCTCAAACTCATGACCTCGTGATCTGCCGCCTTGTCCTCCCAGAGTGCTGGAACTGCAGGGGAGAGCCACTGTGCCTGGCCCGAAAATACTCTTAGAAATAAAAATATCAAAATAATTTTAAAAATTCAACAGAAGGGTGAGAAAAAAAATGAAACAAATCTCACCAAAAGTAAAACAAGACAAAGATTGAACATAAAACATGAAAGTATTAGAGTACCAGCCCTAAAAGATTGACATCTAACTAATAAGGTTTCTAGGAGGAAAAGAGGAAAATAAAGGGGAAAAGTTATCAAATACTTCAAAAAAATTGTCCAAAACTGAAGAACAGGAATTTCTAGATATTAGTGACTACATGCCTAGTAAAATAGATTTTTGAAAAAAATACACATATCAAGTTCATTTTATCAAAGTTTAGGAGAAAAAAGGATTCTAAAACCCTCCAGAGAGGAAAAGCAGAAATACACAAAAGACTGGGAATCAGAATGACATTAAGCTTTTCCATAGCAACGTTAAAACCAAGGAGACAATAGATAAATGCATTCAAAACTCTTTAGGTAAATAATTTGTATCCAGCATTTCTATTTGTCAATCAAGATATTTAGGATAAGTACGGAGTAGTAAAATCAACCACAGAGTGGCCATTGTTAAAAGGAAAACCTGGCTGGGCTTGGTGGCTCACACCTGTAATCCCAGAACTTTGGGAGGCTGAGGCGGGCAGATCACAAGGTCAGGAGTTCGAGACCAGCCTGACCAACATCGTGAAACCCTGTCTTTACTAAAAATACAAAAGTTAGCCGGGCATGGTGGCCTGGGCCTATAATCCCAACTACTCAGGAGGCTGAGGAAGGAGAATCGCTTGAACCCCAGACGCAGAGGTTGCAGTGAGCCGAGATAGTGCCACTGCACTCCAGCCTGGGTGACAGGGCAAGACTCCATCTCAAAAAAAAAAAAAAAAAAAAAAAAACTTTAGACAAGTTTTCTTTTTGTTTGTTTTTCTTTTTTGACAGAGTCTCACTCTGTCGCCCAGGCTGGAGTGCAGTGGTGTAATCTCAGCTCACTGCAACTTCTACCTCCTTGGTTCAAGCAATTCTTGTGCCTCAGTCCCCAAGTAGCTGGGAATACAGGTGCGTGCCACCATGCCTAGCTAATTTTTATATTTTTAGTAAAGATAGGTTTCCACCATGTTGGCCAGGCTGGCCTCAAACTCCTGGTCTCAAGTGATCTGCCCACCTCAGCCTCCCAAAGTGCTGGGATTATAGGCGTGAGCCACCAAGCCCGGCCATGCTTGGCCTTTTTAACCACCAGTGATTGAAGCTCAGCTGCTGTAATTGATGATTGAAGCTCAGCTGCTGTAATTGATGATTGAAGCTCAGCTGCTGTAATTGACTGAGACAGCTGTTTGTCACAAGAGTATACTCCTAAGTCAGACTTTCAGTTAGTTTAAGTAATAAACTAGGTTGCAGTTCATTACATAAGGACTAGAGTATGGAGGCATCCTTAGGCCAAATTTAGCTTCGTTTAACACCATGTATTCAAAGAAAACTAAGAAAATTAAGAAAAGTTCTAACAACTGCGGAAAAATGGGAACGGAAAGGTAATCACAGTATATTTTTTGGTTCTACATTGAATAATATTTTCATAGTCAAAACAGGAAACACTGAATATAGAACAGGCAAAAATATGCTATATAATATCAAGAGGATGAAGGGAGGAGAGAAAAAGAGTGTAAGAGAGATAAAAATCCTCATTTGTCATAAAAAATGACAGCAAAATTCCATTTCTGATAATATGGTGGCTGTATGCTGAAAACAGTGGACAGTCCTGGATAAAAGATAAAACATCTTTGTAAAAGCATTAATGAACTGATAAGGAAGAAGAGTTCTCCAATTTTTTAAAAATTTTTTAATTTTTGTGGGTACATAATAGACATATATTTATAGGGTACATGAGATACTTTTGATACAAGCATGCAATATGTAATAATTACATCATGGTTAAAAATGGGATATCCATCCCCTCAAACATTTATACTTTCTGTTACAAACATCCAATTATATTCTTTTAGTTATTTTTAAATGTATGACTAAATTATTATTGACTATAGTTACCCTGTTGTGCTATCAAATACTAGGTCCTGACCAGGCACAGTGGCTCACGCCTGCAATCCCAGCACTTTGGGAGGCTGAGGTAAGTGGATCACCTGAGGTCAGGAGTTTGAGACCAGACTGGTCAACATGGAGAAACCTCATCTCTACTAAAAATACAAAAATTAGCTGAGTGTGGTGGCAGGTGCCAGTAATTCTGCTACTCGGGAGGCTGAGTCAGGAGAATCACTTGAACTCGGGAGGTGGATGTTGCAGTAAGCTGAGATCGTGCCACTGCACTCCAGCCTGGGCAACAGAGTGAGACTCCATCTCAAAGGAAAAAAACATTCGATCCTACTCATTCTTTCTATTTTTCTGTACCCATTAACCATTCCCACTTCCTCGCAGCCCACCTCCAATACCTTTCCTAGCCTCTGGTAACCATTCTTCTACTCTCTAGCTCCGGGGATTCAATTGTTTTCATTTTTAGCTCCCCAAAATAGGTGAGAACATGCAATGTTTGTCTGTCTGTGCCTGGCTGATTTCACTTAACATAATGACCTCCAGTTCAATCCATGTTGTTGCAAATGACAGGATTGCATTCTTTTTAATGGCTGAATAGTACTTCATTGTGTATATGTACCAATTTTCTTTTCCATTCATCTCTTCATGGACATTTAGGTTGCTTCCAAACCTTGGCTATTGTGAAAAGTGCTGAAACAAACGTGAGAGCCCAGGTATCTCTTTGATATACTGATTTCCTTCATTTTGAGTACAGACCCAGCAGTGAGATTCTGGGTTGTATGGTAGCTCTATTTTTAATTTCTTGAGGAACCTCCAAACTGTTCTTTGAAGTGATTGTACTAATTTACTCTCCCACCAACAGTGTATGAGGATTCTCTGTTCTCCACATTCTGGCCACCGTTTGTTATTGCCTGTCTTTTGGATATAAGCCATTTTAACTGGGGTGAGATGATATCTCATTGTGGTTTTGATTTGCATTTCTCTAATAATCAATGATTTTGAGCATCTTTTCATATGCCTGTTTGCCATTTGTATGCCTCCTTTTGAGAAATGTCTATTCATATCTTTTGCCAATTTTTATTTTTATTTTATTTTATTTTATTTTTTGAGGAAGAGTCTTGCTCTGTCACTCAGACTGGAGTGCAGGGGTATGATTTCGGCTCACTGCAACCTCCCCCTCCCAGGTTCAGGCAATTCTAATGTATCAGCCTCCCGAGTAGCTGGGATTACAGGTGTGCACCACCATGCCCGGCAATGTTTGTATTTTTAGTAGAGATGGGGTTTCGTTATGTTGGCCAGGCCAGTCTTGAACTCCTGGCCTCAAGTGATCTGTCCACCTCAGCCTCCCAAAGTGCTGAGATTACAGGCATGAGCCACCACACCCAGTCTCTATTGCCCATTTTTAATTGGATTATTAGATATTTTTCCCATTGAGTTGTTTGAGTTCCTTATATATTCTGGTTATTAATCTCTTACCAGATGAGTAGTTTCTTTTCTTTTTTCTTTTAAATTAATTTAAAATTTTTTTTTTTTTTTTTTTTTTTGAGATGGAGTCTCGCTCTGTCGCCCAGGCTGGAGTGCAGTGGCAAGATCTTGGCTCACTGTAAGCTCCACCTCCCAGGTTCATGCCGTTCTCCTACCTCAGCCTCCCAAGTAGCTGGGACTACAGGTGCCTGCCACTACACCTAGCTAATTTTTTTTTGTATTTTTTAGTAGAGACGTGGTTTCACTGTGTTAGCCAGGATGGTCTCAATCTCCTGACCTCGTGATCCACCCGCCTCGGCCTCCCAAAGGGCTGGGATTACAAGTGTGAGTCACCATGCCTGGCCCAGATGGGTAGTTTTAAATATCTTCTCCCATTCTGTGGGTTGTCTCTTCACTTTGTTGATTGTTTCCTTTGTGTGCAGAAGCTTTTTAACTTGATGTGATTCTATTTGTCCATTTTTGGTTTGGTTGCCTGTGCTTGTGGGGTATTACTCAAGAAACCTTTGCCTAGACCAATGTCCCGGAGAGTTCACCCTGTGTTTTCTTGTAGTAGTTTCATGATTGAGGTCTTCAATTTAAAGCCTTAATCCATTTTGATTTTATTTTTGTATGTGATGAGAGATAGGGGTCTAAATTCATTCTTCTGCGTATGGATATTCAGTTTTCCCAGCACAATTTAATGAAGAGGCTGATTTTCTCCCAATATGTGTTCTTGGCACTTTTATTAAAAATGAGTTCACTGTAGATATATATATTTGTTTCTGGGTTCTCTATTCTATTCCATTGATCTACTTGTCTGTTTTTATGTCAATATCGTACTGTTTTGGTTACTATAGCTCTGTGGTATAATTTGAAGTCAGGCAATGTGATTTCTCTATTTATATTCTTTTTGGTCAAAATAGCTTTGGCTATTTTGCATCTTTTGTTCTTCTATATAAATTTTAGGATTGTTTTTTCTATCTCTGTGAGGAATGTCATTAGTATTTTGATAGGGGTTGCATTGAATCTGTAGATTGCTTTGGGTCACGTGGACATTTTAACAATATTGATTCTTCCAATCCACAAAGATGACATTGCTTTCCATTTTTTGGTGTTCTCTTCAATTCCTTTCTTTAGTGTTTTATAGCTTTCATTATAGAGTTTTTTGTCTTACTTGTTTAATTCCTAGGTATTTAATTTTACTTGTGGATATTGTAAATAGGACTACATTTTTTTTTCAGCTGGTTCACTGTTGGCATATAGAAACACTGCTGGGTTTTGTATGTTGATTTTTGTATTCTGCAACTTTACTGAATTTGTTTTTCAGTTCTAGTAGTTTTTTGGCGGAGTCTTTAGGTGTTTCCAATATAAGATTGCATCATCTGCAAACAAAAATAATTTAACTTCTTCTTTTCAAATTTGGATGCTCTTTATTTCTTTCTCTTTGTTGAATGCTCCAGCCAGGACCTCCAGTACTATGTTGAATAACAGTGGTGAAAGTGGGCATCCTTCTCATGTTCCAGATCTTAGAGGAAAGGCTTTCAGGTTTTCTCCATTCAATATGATACTAGCTGTGTCTGTTACATATAGCTATGATTATGTTGAGGAATGTTCCTTCCAAACCCAGATTTTTAAGAGTTTTTATCGAGAAGTGATGTTGAATTTTATCAAATGTCTTTTCAGTATCAATTAAAATGATTATATGGTTTTTGTGCTTCATTCTGTTGATATGGTGTATCACATTTATTGATTTGTGTATATTGAACCATCCTTGCATCTCTGGGATAAGTCTCACTTGATCATGATGAATCATCTTTTTAATGCATTGTTAAATTCAGTTTGCTAGTATTTTGTTGAGGATTTTTGCATCGATATTCATCAGAGATACTGGACTATAATTTTCTTTTTTAGATTTGTCTTTGTCTGGTATTGGTATCAGCATAATACTGGCCTCACATAATGAGTTTAGAAGTATTCCCTCATCCTCTATTTTTTAAAATAATTTGAGTAGAATTGGTATTCTTTAAATGTTTGGTAGAATTCAGAAATGATGCCATTAAGTCTCAAGCTTTCCTTTACTAGAAGATTTTTATTATGGCTTCAATCTCATTACTCATTACTGATCTGATCAGATTTTGGTTTTCTTCATGGTTCAATTTTGATAGGTCATATATGTCTAGAAATGTATTCATTTCCTCTAGATTTTCCAAGTTATTGGCACATAGTTGCTCATAATAGCTACTAATGATCCTTTGAATTTTTGTGTATCCATTGTAATGTTTCATTTTTCATCTCTGATATTATCTGAGTTTTCTCTCTTTTTTATTTAGTCTGGTTAACATTTTGTCCATTTTGTTTATTTATTCAAATAACCAATTTTTTGTTTCTTTGATCTTTTGCATTGCCTTCTTCATTTCAATTTTATTTATTTATGCTCTGATCTTTATTATTTCTTTTCTTCTACTAATTTTGGGTTTGGGTTGTTCTTGCTTTTCTAGTTCTTTAAGATGCATCATCAGGTTACTTATTTGAAATTTTTCTTCTTTTTTGATATAGGCACTTTTGATATAGGCACTTTTAGATACAAACTGCCCTCTTAGTACTGCCTTTGCTGTATAACATAGATTTGGTATGTTGTGTTTTCATTATCTTTTGTTTCAAGACATTTTTCAATTTCTTTCTTAATTTCTTCATTGACCCACTGGTCATTCAGGAGCATATTGTTTAATTTCCATGTGTTTGTATAGTTTCCTAAATTATTCTTGTTACTGATTTCTAGTTTTATTCAGTTGTGGTTAGAGAAGATACTTGATACTATTTCAGGGTTTTTTGTTTGTTTGTTTGTTTTTAATGTTTTAAGGCTTGTTTTGTGACCTAACGTATATGGTCTATCCTTGAGAATGATCCATGTGCTGAGGAGAAGAATGTGTATTCTGCAGCCATTGGGTAAAATGTTCTGTAAATATCTATTAGGTCCATTTGTTCTATGGTATAGATTAAATCTAATGTTTCTTTGTTGATTTTCTGTCTGGATAATCTGCCCAATGCTGAAAGTGGGGTGTTGAAGTCTCCAGCTACTATTGTATTGGGACCTATTTCTCTCTTTAGTTCTATGTATATCCAGCAGCTCCAGTGTTGTGTGCATATATTTATAATTGTTATACCCTCTTACAGAATTAACCCCTTTATCATTATATAATGACCTTCTTTGTCTCTTCTTACAGTTTTTGTCTTGAAATCTATTTTGTTTGATATAAGTATCCTGCTCTTTTTTGGTTTCCATTAGCAAAGAATATCTTTTTCCATCCCTTTATTTTCAACCTATATGTATCTTTGTAGATAAAGTGTGTTTCTTATATACATCAGATCACTGGGTCTCGTTTTTTTTTTTTTTAATTAATTCAGCCACTTTATATCTTTTGATTGTAGAATTTAGCCCATTTACATTTAATATAATTATTGGTAAGTAAGGACTTACTTGTGCCATTTTGATATTTGTTTTCTGGTTATTTTGTAGTCATCTTTCTTGTCTTCCTCTTAGTGAAAGTGATTTTCTCTGGCAATGTAATTTAATTTCTTGCTTTTATTTTTTGTGTATCCATTGTATGTTTTTAAATTTGAGTTTACCATGAGGCTTGCAAATAATACCTTATAACCCGTTTTTTTAACTGATGAAAACTTAACACTGATTGCATAAACAAACAAGCAAAGGGAAAACTAATAAAAACTCTACACTTTGTTCCCCTGCTTTTTAACTTTTTGTTGTTTGTCTTTATATCTTATTATATTGTTTATGTCTTGAAAAGTTGCTGTAATTATTATTTGTGATTGGTTTATTGTTTAGTCCTTCTACTTAAGATTAGAGTAGTTTTTGAGCGGCTGAAGCAGGAAACTTGTTTGAACCTGGGAGGCAGAGATTGCTGTGAGCCAAGATCACACCACTACACTCCAGCCTGGGTGACAGAGTGAGACTTCATCTCAAAAAAATATATATATATATATATTTTTTATATTTTTAATATATATTATATATTATATATATAATATATATATTTTATATATATATATTTTTTATATATATGAGTAGTTTGCACACAATTACTGTGTTATAATATTCCTTGTTTTTCTGTGTGCTTACTATTTCCAGTGAGTTTTGAGCCTTCAGATGATTTTTTATTGCTCATTAATGTTCCTTTCTTTCAGATAGTGGAACTCCCTTTAGCATTTCATGTAGGAAAGGTCTGGCATTGATGAAATTCCTCAGCTTTTGTCTGGGAAAGTCTTTATCTTTCTTTTTCATGTTTGAAGGATAATTTCACTAGATATACTATTTTAGGGTGAAAGTTTTCTTCCTTCAACACTTTAAATATGTCATGCCACTCTCTCTTGGCCTGTAGGGTTTTCCCTGAAGTCTGCTGTCAGAATTATTAGAGCTCCATTATGTATCATTCGTTTCTTTTCTCTTGCTGCTTTTAGGATCCTTTCTTTATTCCTTTTTTTTTTTTTTTTCCCCAGAAAGTCTTGCTCTGTTGCCCAGGCTGAAGTGCAGTGGCATGATATTGGCTCACTGCAACCTCTACCTCCCGGGCTCAAGCAATTCTCATGCCTCAGCCTCCCAGGTAGCTGGGATTACAGGCACATGCCATGATGCCTGACAAGTTTTTTGTATTTTTAGTAGAGACAGGGTTTTGCTATGTTGGCCAGACTGGTCTCAAACTCCTAGCCTCAAGTGACCCACCTGCCTTGGCCTCCCAAAGTTCTGGGATTATAGGCATGGGCCACCGCACCCAGCCCCTTTTGTTGTCCTTGACTTTGGGGAGTTTGATTATTAAATGCCTGACGTAGTCTTCTTTGGATTAAATCTGCTTGGTGTTCTATAACCTTTTTGTAGTAGAATATTGATATCTTTCTCTAGGTTTGGGAAGTTCTCTAATATTACCCTTTTGAATAAACTTTCTACCCCTATCTCTTTCTCTATCTCCTCTTTAAGATCAATACTTCTTAGATTTGCCCTTTTGCGGCTATTTTCTAGATGTTGTAGGCATGCTTCATTCTTTATTCTTTTTGCTTTCATCTCTTCTGAGTGTATTTTCAAATAGCCTGTTTTCAAGCTCACTAATTCTTTCTTCAGCTTTGTCAGTTCTGCTATTAAGAGATTCATGCATTATTCAGCATGTAAACTGCATTTTTCAACTCTTAGAGTTTCTGCTTGATTCCTTTTAATTATTTCAATCTCTGTTAAATGTATCTGATATAATTCTTTTTTTTTTTTTTTTTTT
The DNA here is from genome assembly GCF_003255815.1 of Theropithecus gelada. Taxonomy (NCBI): domain Eukaryota; kingdom Metazoa; phylum Chordata; class Mammalia; order Primates; family Cercopithecidae; genus Theropithecus; species Theropithecus gelada. The sequence continues at coordinate 68,176,737 of NC_037676.1, read as the reverse complement.
TTTTTTTTGAGACAGAGTCTCATTCTATCACCCGGGCTAAAGTGCAGTGGCACAATCTCAGCTCACTGCAACCTCTGCCTCCTGGGTTCAAGTGATTCTTGTGCCCTTGTGCCTCAGCCTCCTGAGTGGCTGAGACTACAGGTGTGTACTACCACGCCTGGCTAATTTTTGTATTTTTAGTAGAGATGGGGTTTCACTGTGTTTCCCAGGCTGGTCTTGAACTCCTGACCTCAAGTGATCCTCCCACCTTGGCCTCTCAAATTGTTGAAATTACAGGAATCTGATAGAATCCTGAATTTTTTCTCTGCGTTATCTTGAATTTCTTTCAGTTTCCTCGAAATAGCTGTTTTGAATTCTCTCTTTGAAAGATCACAGATCTCTGTTCCTCCAGAATTCATCCCTGGTACTTTGCTTAGTTCATTTGGTGAGATCATGTTTTTCTGGATGGTTTTGATGCTTGTGGATGTTTGTCAGTGTCTGGGCATTGAAGAGTTAGATATTATTGCAATCTGGGCTTGTTTGTGCCCATCCTTCTTGGGAAGGCTTTCCAGGTATTAGAAGGGACTTGGGCCCCAAGCCCAGTAATGCTATGATTCTTGCAGACTCATAAAGGTACTACCTTGGTGGTCCTGAATAAGATCCAGAAGAATTCTCTGGATTATCAGGTGGAGACTCTTGCTCTCTTCACTTACTTTCTCCCAACAAACAGATTATCTCTCTGTGTGCTGAGCCACTTGGAGCTGGGGATGGTGTGACACAAGTACCCCTGTGGCCACCACTGGGACTGTCCTGGGTCAGACCTGAAGCCAGCACAGCACTGGGTCTCACCCAAGGCCCACTGTAACCACTACCTGGCTATCACTTATGTTCACTCAAGCCCCTATGGCTCGGCAATCAGCATGTAACAAAGCTAGCCCGGTTTATGTCCTTTTCAGGGTGGCAAGTTCCCCCAGACCCCAGGTGGATCCAGAGATATTGTCTGGAAGCCAGGGATTGGAGCTAAAAAACCTTAAAATTTTACCTGGTATTTTATTCTACTATGGCTAATGTGGCACTCAAGCCACAAGACAAAATCATTCCCACTCTTCCCTCCCTTTTCCATAGGCAGAGGATCCTCTCCCCATGGCACCACCACCACCACTCCATGGAGAGTTCTGCCAGGCCACTGCCAATGTTCAATTAAGGCCCAAGGGCTCTTCAGTCAGCTTTTGGTGAATGATGCCAGGTCTGGCACTTATCCTACAAGGCAGTGAGCTCCCTTCTTGCTCCTCGCAGGCCCAGAAATGCTGTCTAAGAGCCTAGGGCTGGACTCAGGGGCCTTAAGAACCCACTTGGTGCTCTCCCACCCTGTGGCCAAGCTGTTACCTGAAGCCAGCATGTCTCAGCATCTCACCCAAGGTTCACAGTGTACTACCTGGGTGTCACTGTTAGTTATTCAGGTCCCAAGGTCTCTTTAGTCAGTAGCTGATGGATCCTGCCAGGACTTGTTCCTTCCCTTCAAGGCAGTGATTCCCTTCTTTCCCAGGGTGTGTCTAGAAATGTCATCCAGGAGCTAGGGCCTGGGATGGGGGCCTCAAGATTCTGCCTGGTGCCCTATTCTACTGTGGCTAGGCTGGTATCCAAGATGCAAGACAAAATTCCTTTTCACTTTTCTCTCTCCTCTCTTCAAGCAAAAGAAAGGTGTCACTTTCATTGTTGCAAGCTGCACTGACTAGTATTCGGGGAGGGGTAGCACAAGCACTCCCTAGCCAAACTGTCTGATATCTCACTAGGTCAGGTGCCACCCCAGTCCATTGGCTCTAAGTCCAGCCTAGCACTTAGTTGCCTAAAGACTTGAAGTCCTTGTGTCCTAGACTGCCTTTCCAAGTTCACTTAGAACCCCAGAGCCCTTTAGCTCATGGTGGCAAGGCTTGCCCAGAAACACAAGTTCTGACTGCTGGGATGGGCACTTTTCCTCTGCTTAGTTCTGGTCAAAATGCTCCCTCCATGGGTGAGTGCCGGCTGAATTCAGCACAGTTTTGCTTTCCTCTGCCACAGGCAGCACTGAGTTCAGCGCAAAGTCCCCCATTGTGCTCTCCCTCCCTCAAGCACACAGATTTTCTCTCTGTGCTATGCCACTGCTGCTGGGGCATGGGGGAGGGAGTGCATCGGCAATTCAAGACCATCTTTCCTACCCTCTTCAGTGCATCTTTTAGCAATATGAAGTTAAAATCAGGTACCGTGATTGCTTATCTGATTTTTGGTTCTTATGAAGGTGCTTTTCTGAGTGCAGATAGTTGTTAAAATTTGTTGTTCCCATGGTGGGAATGATTGGTGGAGGCTTCTATTCAGCCATCTTGCTTGGCCACCTCCATGTCAATGAGATCTAACTTGGCTCAATACTTATTTAATTATATATTAATATAATTTATATGAGAATAAAAATAATTTATATCTAATAAAGTTTAAAAATTAGAAAAATTTTTTTAATCTCTTAAGGCAAAAAAGAGTATATTTTGTGTAGGACATGGGTGCAGTTTAATGAAGCTAATTGAATGCAGGGGAGGAGATAGATCTTGGTTTGGCTCTAAGCAACTCTGGTTACTTGTAAATGCCATTGTTGTCTATTGCCAAGAGTGAGCTCCGTTTGGTCCTCATCCATGTTTTCCTCTGTAGATGTTATATGTCAGTGGCATGGATATGAGAAATGCAATGCAACTTTTTAAAATGTACAGATTTTTTTTGGCTTTGGACTTACATTGTTCTTCTTAGAATTGCACTCTTTTCCCCTTCAAAGTAAACCTTCTAGAAATTGACTCATGACATGCAATTTTATGCATAATGCATGCTCAGTAAAAGACAGTAAAGCCCAAAAATATCAGCTTCATTTTCTCTATTCTAATGCTATTTTTCCCTAATAATTTCCTAGGAAAGCATTATCTGATTTTATAACATTCCTTTGTCAGTTATCTTAGTGATTCTACATATCAGCAATTCATCAGAATCTGTAACTGGCAGTACCAATTATTCATAATTGTAACTTTTTATAACCACATTTACATTTACATCATCTCTCTATCCATTTTGCAGTAAGAAAAAAAGAGGGCAAATTAAAAAGAAGTAGCTTCTCTTTTGATTTTCTCCTGTGAGTACAAGAACAACAGATAAAAGATATTTTAAAATCCTGAAAGAACAAGTTGTGTATCTTTTGCACTTAGGTTCTATATATGTTAGCAGTCATTTGAGTATTTGAGGTATGTGATATCAAAATGAAGATCCTTCTACCCAGGCTTCTATTATAGCTTTTCTCACATTGAATTGCAATTAACTTTTTCCACAACCATTTCTCTCATTGTAAATTCCTTAAGAAGTTCTTATTTACCTTTATGCCCCTAGAAATAGCACACCCTTAGCTCCCAGTAGATGCTTAATATATGTTACTTGAATAATTAATTTATATAATCCCATTAAATTTATGTAGAAATGATTAAAATATGTCATAATTTGGCTTCAAATAATATATTACCATTTACAGTGCATTTCAAGGCTACTGAAATCCATCTCCAGTAATTCTCCATGTACTACATCATAGTTTCTATTTCATTGGGATTATTTCCATCAGCATACTGACACACTCTAATGTCTTCTTATCTCAAAAGGAAAACTATCTTGACTGCTTTTCTCTCTCCAATCATTCCCCTAGTCCCTGTTTCTTTTTATAGAAAATTGCTCTACATGTTTTCTATATTTGTTGTCTTCAGCCCCAGTAGGGGAATAGATAGTGGTAAATGGCCTGGTAAGTTACTCAGGGCCTAGAAACAGTGGAAATGGAAAATCAGAGACAAGAAGGTCTGGGGAAGATACGTGTGGATAGACTTTAGAGAGTGGGCACAAGGAGTGGAGATCTTTGTGTTTCACTGTAATGCCCACCAGAAAACACCAACTGTAGAGGACAGATTCAACAACAAGGCAGACTGAGTAACTCTTCTTAGCTATTCCAGTGCTAGGAAATAGCATGCTACATACAGAGTAGCCATGGTGGTGGGGTTAGAGGTTGTGCATGGGCTCAGTATCACAGGTTCTCTTTCACCATGGCTGACCCAGTTATTTCTATTGCTGAATACCAAAACTGGGAAGCACTGGGGACCAAATGTGTTCTCAATACAGTATCCCTTAAGGAGGCCAGCTAGCATCTTGGATAAATGGAATATCTTGCATCTTTTCAATCCTGAAAGGGTATAATTCATCTTTGATGCTAACTTTGGATAAGGGTGTGACTTCTCTGCCTGTAGTACCTTTGATGGCACCAGTATCCATGGGATTATAATGTACTTTAGCAACATAGGATCATGTGTAACACTGCCACAGGCCAAAAGAGTCATTTTACAGCAAAACAAGATGGGATAGTGGGCACAGGTCCATGGGACCTAGGTCCTATCACATACTATGTTTCCCAGTGCACTAGCCTGATAGAACTTTGGAAAGGTTCTATTAAGATGGCCATTTGTAGACAACATCCTGCAGTGGTGCTGCACAGTCCTTCAGGATGTTATATATGCATTCAACAATTGCACAATATTTGGTCCTATTTCTGACAAGTTCACTGCACAGGGTCAGGAACCAAGGGGTAGAAATAAGACTGGCTCCACACTGCACGACTCCCATGATCCAACTTGCAGAATTTTTATTTTCCATCCCTGCAACTCTGTGGTCTATTGGATTCAAGGTTCTGATTCTCAGGAAGGAGATAATACTTTCACTAGGGATATGATGTTTCACTAAACTCAAAACTACAACTAATGTCTGGTCACTCCTCATGTTAATGAACCAACAGGTGGTGAAAAGGGTTACTCTATCAGCAGGGCCAACTGGCACTGATTATAAGGAAGAAATCAGGTTGCTACTACTTTGTGGGTCAGGGAAGAGCCTGCAAATCAAAGGACTCATTGGAACATCCCTTAGTGCTACTATTCCAAGTACATAAAAACAAACAGGTGAATGCAGTAAAAATCGCCTGATGAGGGGAAGGCAACCAAAGCCTCAGTCTAGAGGTGACAGTGTAGGTCGTTCCATCAAGCAAGGAATCCAGAGAGACTGAAATGCTAGCCAAGGATGGAGAAAATAGAAAATGGGTTATGGAGAGGAGGAAGAGGAAGTATATCAGTTACGGCCTTTGGAACAGCTGTAGGAACAGGGACTGTGGCTTTTTCTACTGACCATCCCATTACAAAACTTTTTCTTTCTAGAGATTATAGTTAGGCCCCATCTTTATTCATTCTTCAGTTGATGGATATTTGAGTATTTCCACTTTGAGGCTTTCACGCATAGTGCAGTTATGAACATTCATGTACAAGTTTTTGTAAAGACATATGTTTTTAATTCTCTTCCATAGATACCTAGAAATGGAATTCCTGGTTTGTCTGGTAACTCTAAATATTTTTAAAAGTGGCTGAATTATTTTACATTCCCACAGCAGTGAACAAGGGTTCCAATTTTTGTGTATCCTTAACGCTGATTTTATCTGACTTTTTTATTATAGCCATCCTAGTAGATATAAAGTGGTATCTCATGTGGCTTTGATTTGTACTTTTCTAATGACTGATAATGTTGAGCATCTTTCCCTGTGCATGTTGGCCATTTGTATATCTTTTTGGGAGAAATGTTAATTTTTGTATGTGGTGTGAGGTAAGGGTTCCAGCTTCATTCTTTTGCATACAGATATCCAGTGGTCCCAACACCATTTGTTGAGAAGACTATTTTTCCCCCATTGAAATGTCTTGGCATCCTTGTTAAAATTCAGTTGACCATAATTGTCAAGGTTTATTTCTGAACTCCGTCAATCTATATGTTATCCTTATGCTTCATGCACTTCTTAAATAATATTTTATAGTTGATGAAAAAAGTGTAGCATCATCTGATGTGGTACACAATAAATTGTGGCACTCAAGACAACAATATTTAAAGGTAACTCTATTTAAATGGTGAGTAAATGTGTCTAAAAGGAAGTACATTTTCTATACTTCATTCAAAATGGTAAAAAGTTGATATTGATAGATTATGATAAATTACTTGTGTGTATTGTAATAATACCTAGAGCAACAACTAAGAAAACTATACAAAGCAATATACTACAAAAGACTATATGTAAATCAAAATAAGAAGCTAAAAATATTGAAATAGCATACAGAAAGGTAAGAAAAAGGAAACAAAGAAATGATAAATAAGAAAACAAAAACTAAAAATAATAAAATGGTAGATTTCAGCCCTAACATATCAATAATTACTTCAAATGTAAATAGTTTAATTACATCAGTTAATAGACAGAAATTGGCAGAGTGGATGAAAAAACATGATCCAACTATATGCTTTCTTAAAGAAAGTCACTTCAAATACAATGATATAGGTAGGTTGAAGGAAAAAGGATGAAAAAAGATATATCATGCAAGAATTCATTTTAAAAAACAGTAGCGACTATATTAATATCAGATAAATTAGTCTTCAGCGAAAAGAAAATTACTAGCAACAAAGAGGAATATTTTACAACAGTAAAAGGATCAATCACAGGGTAGACATAATGATCCTAAATGTAATGGCACCAAACGACAGCATCAAAATACCTGAAACAAAGCTACCCCAGTTGTCCTATCTTCACCCCAGAAATGAGACTGACTGGTAGGGACTGATTCTGAGCTAGGGGTGATTTACTCAAATGTGCACTGTGTACAGATATTTTTGGTTTTTTTATGGCAGTATCAGTGTGTAGAACAACTTGTGTGGATACAATGGGTTTGGTAATAACTTGTGTGGATACAGTGGGTTCATGATAAGACTTACCTGCTCAATCACAGCTGCTTTGCAAGGAGCCAGAAGACGAAAACCAAAAAACCAAAAGAAAAAAAAAGAAAAGAAAAGAAAGGAAAAAAAAACATTCAGGAGAGAGCTCCAAGAACCAGACCCAAATTTGCATGTCTAGAGCAATGGCCACAAGAAGGCAGGCCAAAGAGGAGAACGGAGTCAAGGACACAGAGAGCTGAGAACATAGAGTACAGAATTGTGAGGTGAAACATGCCAGCAGGAGCATGAATGCCAAGGCACAGTGAGGGATTTCTTGTTACACTTGAACAAGTGGCATTTCTAGATAGCATACTGCATAAAACCCATTAATCCACTTAAAAGCCTTAGAACACCATTAAAACTTGTAGATTACTGCCTTATGACCCAGTCTTTTTGCTAAAATAATCTTCAAAATCACTAAAATTTAATTAATCAGTTACTATTTCCAGATGACAATAAATTATGTGCATTAGCTCAAAATTTTCACAGTAGCCCTATTGTATTAGTTTTCTATTGCTGCTATAACAAGTTACCACAACCTTGGTGGCTTAAAACACATTTATTATCTTACAGTTATGTAAGTCAGGAGTTTGACATGAGTATCACTGAGCTAAAATCAAGGGGTCAACAAGACTGTGTTCTTTCCTTGGTAGGATCTGTTTCCTTCTCTTTTCCAGCTTCTAGAGGCTGTCCACAGTCTGTGACTCATGGACCACTTCATCCATCTTTAAACCCCGAAAAAATAATTCAAGTCCTTTTCACATCACATCATTCCAACTTCTTCTGCTTCACTCTTTCACTTTTAAGGACCCTAGTGATTACATTGAATCTACCCAAATAATCTAGAATAATCTTTGAATTCAGGGTCACCAATGCAACCTTAATTTCCCTTTACCACGTAAGGTAACATACTCACAGGTCCTGGGGATTAAGATGTGAACATCTTCAGAGGGTAGTATTCTGCCTACTACCTTGAAATGGGTTCTGTTATCCATAATTTGACACCTAAAGGAGTGGTTCTCACTAGGGGTGATTTATCCTAGTACAGTGTGAAATGGGTAGAGACATTTTTGGTTTTTAATGACTGGGAGAAAGTGCTACTGGTATCTAGTAGGTAGAGATGCTAAACATTCTACAATGCACAAGGCAGCATCCTGCAACAAAAAATTATCTGGCCTAAAATGTCAATAGTGCTGCTATTGAGAAAACCCTCTATAAAAAACCCTGGGACTTGAAGAAGATAAGTGCATTAGTCCATTTTCACACTGCATAAAGAATTTTCCTGAGACTGGGTAATTGGGTAATTTGTAAAGGAAAGAGGTTTAATTGATTCACAGTTCCACATGGCTGGGGAAACCTCAGGAAACTTACAATCATGGTGCAAGATGAAGGGGAGGTGGGCATGTCTTACGTGGTGGCAGGAGACAGAGAGCGACTGTGAAGGAGGAACTGTCAAACACTAATAAAACCATCAGATCTCATGACAGCTCACTATCACAAGAACATCATGGGGGAAACCACCCCCATGATCCAATCACTTCCCACCATGTCCCTCCCTCAACATGTGGGAATTGTAGCAATTACAATTTGAGATGAGACTCGGTTGGGGGCACAGAGCCAAACCATATCGTTCTGCCCCTGCCCCCTGCTGAATCTCATGTCCTTTTTACATTTCAAAACGAAGGATGCCTTCCCAATAGTCCCCCAAAATTTTAACTAATTCCAGCATTAATCCAAAAGTCCAAGTCCAAAGTCTCATCTGAGACAAGGGAAGTCCCTTCTGCCTATGAGCCTGTAAAATAAAAAACAAGTTAGTGACTTCCAAGATACAATGTGGTACAGGCATTAGATAAATGCTCCCATTCCAAATGGGAGAAATTGGCCCAAAAAAGGGGCTACAGGCCCCATGCAAGTCTTAAATCCAGTGAAGCAGTCATTAAATCTTAAAACTCCAAAATAATCTCTTCTGATTCCATGTCTTACATCCAGGGCACGCTGATGCAAGAGGTGGCCTCCGACAGCCTTGGGCAGTTCTACCCCTGTGGCTTTGCAGAGTTCAGCCCCCATGGCTGCTCTCATAGGCTGGCATTGAGTGACTGTGGCTTTTCCAGGCACACAGTGCAAGCTCTTGGTGGATCTACCTTTCTGGAGTCTGGAGGATGGTGGCCCTCTTCTCACAGTTCCACTAGGCAGTGCCCCAGTGGAGACTCTGTGTGGGGGCTCCAACCCCACATTTTCCTTACACAGTGCCCTAGAGGAGATTCTCCATGAGGGCTCTGTCCCTGCAGCAGACTTCTGTCTGGACATCCAGGTGTTTCCAGACATTCTCTAAAATCTAGGCAGAAGCTGCTAAAGCTCAACTGTTGAATTCTGTGCACCCACAGGCCCAACACCATGTGGAAGCTGCTGAGACTTGGGGCTTGCACCCTCTGAAGCAATGGTCCAAGCCATACGTTGACCCCTTTCAGCCACAGCAGGAGCTAGAGTGGCTGGGACGCAGGGGGCCATGTCCTGAGGCTGCACAAGGCAGTGGGGCCCTGGACCTGGACCAGGAAATCATTTTTCGCTCCTAGGCCTCTGGGCCTGTGATGGGAGGATGTATTAGTCTATTTTTTTTTTGCTACTATAAAGAACTGCCCGAGACTGGGTAATTTATAAAGGAAAGAGGTTTAATTGACTCACAGTTCCAGATGGCTGGGGAGGCCTCAGGAAACTTACAATCATGGTGGCAGGGGAAGCAAACATGTCCTTCACATGGTGGCAGGAGAGAGAAGTGCAGAGGGAAGGGTGGAAAAGCCTCTTATAAAACCATCAGATCTCATGAGAATTCACTCACTATCACGAGAACAGCATGGGGGAACCACCCCCATGATTTAATCATCTCCCAGGAGGTCCCTCCCCCAACATGTGGTGATTATAATTCAGATTACAATTCAAGATGAGGTTTTGGGTGGAGACACAGCCAAAGTATATCAGACGGGCTGCCATGAAGGACTCTGACATGCCCTGCAGACATTTTCCCCATTGTCTTGGAGATTAACATTCAATTCCTCATTCCTTATGCAAATTTCTGCAGCTGGCTTGAATTTCTCCCCAGAAAATGGATTTTTCTTTTCTACCACATGGTCAGGCTGTAAATTTTTCAAACTTTTATGTTCTGTCACCTCTTGAATGCTTTGCTGCTTAGAAATTTCTTCCACCAGATAACCTAAATCATCTCTCTCAAGTTCAAAGTCCCAAAGATCTCTAGGGGTGGAGCAAAATGCCGCCAGTCTCTCTATTAAAGCATAGCAAGTGTGACCTTTACCGCATTTGTCAATAAGTTCTTCATCTCCATCTGAGACTACCTCATCCTGGACTTCATTCTCCATATCACTATCAAGATTTTGGTCAAAACCATTCAACAAGTCACTAGGAAGTTCCAAACTTTCCCACATCTTCCTGTCTTCTTCTGAGCCCTCCAAACTGTTCCAACCTCTGCCCATTACCCAGTTCCAAAGTCACTTCCACATTTTCAAGTATCTTTATAGCAGTGCCCCCAAACTCCTGGTAACAATTTCCTGTATTAGTCCATTTTCACACTGCTATAAAGAACTTCCCTGAGACTGGGTAATTTATAAAGGAAAGAGGTTTGACTCACAATTCTGCATGGCTGAGGAGGCCGTGGGAAACTTACAGTCATGGTGGACGATGAAAGGAAAGCAGGCACATCTTACATGGCAGCAGGCGAGAGAGAGAGTGTGTTAAGGAGGAAATGTCAGACACTTACAAAACCATCAGATCTCATGAGAACTCACTCACTATCATGAGAACAGCCTGGGGGAAGCTGTCCCCATGATCTAGTCACCTCCCACCAGGTCCCTCCCTTGACACTGCAGATTATGGCAATTACAATTTTAGATGAGATTTGAGTGGGGACACAGAGCCAAACAATATCAATAAGTATCTTGACCATAATCACAGCTAATAGTTATCGAGCTATGATTTGAACCCAGGTCCACCTGACTTTGGATTCCAGACACTTTCTACCTCTGCCAAACTGTGTGCTTTTCCCATGACAAGCAAAACCTAATGTCCTTTTCCATGAGTATATTAATGCAGAACTAAATGAGGACTTCTTTGGCCTCTTTATTCTGAAGATGCAATGCCCAATTCCCAGAGAACTGTGCCTTGGTGATTTGGACAAAGCAGTCTTGTTCAGTAGTTTTAGCAGCTATATTTGTTTCATGGAAGGTTTCATTGAATAGAGTTCACTCAGGCCTTAGAAAAAACAAAAAACAAAAAAAAACAAACAAAAAAAACCCCACAAACCCAAGTGTGTGGAATTACATGCTCTCAGTGCTATAGGTAGTTAAGAAACTGGTTGAAAGATGAGATGTTCATGTCAGTCTTTCCCTTCTGTTTACCCATCTCTCTACTTACTGTTGCTCCACTTACCAGTGTGCCAGTTGCTGAGAATATTTAGAAGTAAGTATTATCTATGAAGATGGATAAAGACCAGAGGGAGTACATTCTAAGTGCCCACTAAGCATGAACCTTTGAAAGTCGTATCTCAACAGACTTACATACGAATTAGGTATCAAAGCAGTACATGATATTTATATCCAACATGTGAAAAAATAGTGCTTTAGCATAATGCAACAAAAAATAAAATTTCCCCGTCACAGAAGATTCTTTTTATAATATAGTTTACTGTTTTAAACACTCACATCATTAACAATCCGTTGTACCTGAACATTAGCATTGCATAAATCATCATGTCATTAAATAAACACAAAATAATTATAGCAACATTATTATTTTCTATAGCCATATGTTCCCTGAAGCACTAATAATTCATTTGAACATAACTATGGCATCTCGAACGATACAAATATCGGCATGAATTTAAAAGACTTTAGGGAACATCTTTAACTTTCATTGGGTAAACAGTTACATTTCAACATCAATAACAGCAATTCACATAATTGCATGTTTATGTACAGGGCTTACTTATACTAAATTATTTAACAGTTAAAATCAATTTTACTGCCTTGTAGAGTTTCAAATTTCAGACTAATACAATATCACCAAAAAGAAAACAGGGTTAGCTAAATGGAATACAACATGGATGTGAAGGAAGTTGCACATCTTTTAGAAGCGGTCACTAATGATTTGAGGTCCCTTAAAAATTAATTGCCCTGCTCTCTTCCTGAGTTCCACAGCTTAGAAAATTAGTGTTTTCCAAGAAGCTCCAGGAAGCTAGTGACTCTATGAGGGTCACCAAGCTTCTCAAACAGGAACCAAAACTAAATTTGGGTCTCTCCCGATTCTGAACTACTTGAGAGATAAGAGTCCATGTCTTCCTCATTTCTGTTCTCTACCCTGAGAGTCTTACACGGTGTCTGGCACAGAGTAAATTATCTGCTGAATTGAATTCTCAGCTTAATATTTTATTTACCAAGTTCTTGCAAACATCTTGTTTTATATTTAAACCTGATATTCAGCCTATAGGCTAATTTCTCAGACTATCTGATCCCCCCCAAACACTGGGACCTGCCTGGAATTCAGGAACTTAAGATAATTTATTAGTCGCCTGGACCCTGCTACAGGGCTGTGATTGTGGTCCTTTTCCATTGGTGGATATTCTTTTCATATCTGCTGTTATGCCTTTGAACATCCCTCTGGTTTATAGCTAAAAAAAAAAAAAACCTTCAGACTCGACTTTCCGTAAGTTACCTAACCCCTCTTCTCATCTTAAAATGAGAGTCACAATAATAATGGTTCCTACTCATAGGGTTGTGAGAATTGTATGAGATAATCTGCATAAGGTTTATTAACACAGTACCTAGGATATAATAAGCTCTCAATGAATGTTTATCTATTACTATTACTACTAATATCATCACTATTTTGCTAGAATGTAAGTTCCTGAGGGACAGGGTCTGTTTTGTACATCCCTGTACCAAACATCCCAAAAGCCTAGGATACTGGCTTGAACATAGTATATGCTCAATGAATACTCATTGGATAAGTGAACAAACAACCATAGTCTCCATCCAAGCTAATGACAGACTCTGGCTTTGTCTGGGTAATGCAGTGGCCCTACAGCAGTTGATCAAACACAAACACAGCAGTTCAGCAGTTGAACCCTAACCCAAACCCTAATCCTAACCCTATTTGCCTAAACTCATGATGTGGATTTAGAATATACACACTTATTTAAGACACTCAATATGCCCAGATTCAAGATTCAATACACTTAATAGCTAAAATGATTTCTATGAAATTAGAATAAGAAAACTTATGACCCTCTGAAACTATGTACATCTATTATGCATCAATTTTTTTAAAAAAACCTATAACCACAGTAATTACTCTTGGAGAGACTCTTTATTAAGTACCTTAACATGTTTACCAAGTGCTTTCCCTCACATTATTGAATGTATACCATGAACTTTTAAAAAGTGGCTAGTCCTTAGAGATTCTGTAGCTAAGATAGCCTCATTTTAGTCAAAAAGTGAGTTATATATGATTTTAATTTGAGAAACACTATGGAAAGCTTAATGTACAATATATTTCTCTAACCCAAATGCCATAATGTATGAAATCCATTACTGTGGTGAGGATAATAGCTTTGTTTTTGCCAGATCCTCCTTTTAAATGTGATTACTTCTTGAACTGCTGATAGCTCAGGCAAAAGGCATGTAATATTTTTTTAAAATGTAAATCATGCCTACTGCCCAAAAGGATTAGAGTCTGCTTAATATGCTGTAAAACAGGAGATTAGGAATAAAAACAACATAAATCTCTTAAAAAGCAGAAGAGTAGCAGATACTAGGGTTCAAGGCATTTATAAAACTATTTTATAAATTTCGACACTAAATTTATTTTCATGTTTTGGCAACTCTGGCAGAAACTGGAAGCACCTTGCGTAACTTGGTCTGTTTCCTGACCAAAAATAAAGCAAACACATTTGTCTGCAAACACATACTTTCTCCTGGGAACAAGTAGAACCAGAAAGATTGCCAAAACTCTTCTGGTTTGACTGAATCTCTTAGGATTAACTCATCCACCTTATGGGAAAAAGGTCAGGTAAAAAATTCAGAGACTTCTCACCCAGCTCAGATTCCTGTCCGGATCCAGTTGATCAAATGAAAATCATCCTGCCTGTACCCAGTTAACTCAGGCCCTTCCCAAACATGTCATCTAAAGCTACAACGCAGGCCAAAGTTAGGCTCAGCTATTACAATAAAAAGTTATTACAATTCGTTTAACACATACAAATTCATCATTTATCATCAACATCATTAACATACAAAATAAACTTCAAGTAATCAGAGTACAAATAATGATAATGGCAATGTCATTTGTATAAAACTTTCTAGTTCACAAAAATATTTTACAAACATTAAATGCATTGGTTTATTCAACAAATATATATAATTGTATATATATGTACATATACATGCATATATACATCATATATATGCCATATATGTGTATATAATATGTATATTACATGCATATTTTATATGTATAAATAGTATGTGTATATATGTGTGTAATATATGTGTGTATTATCTATGTGTATATATTATATACATACATGTACACATATACATATATTTATATATACGTATATTTTTAAAGACAGGGCCTCACTCTATCACCCAGACTAGAGTACAGTGGTGCAGTCACAGTTCACTGTAACCTCTAACACCTGGGCTCAAGTGATTCTCCCACGTTAGTCTCCCAACTAGCTGGGACAACAAGCATGTGCCACCACACTTCGCTAATTTTTTCATTTTTTTGTAAAGAAGGGTTCTCACTATGTTGCTCAGGCTGCTCTGGAACTTTTGGGATCAAGCAATCCTCCTGCCTTGGCCTCCCATGAGTGTTGGGATTACAGGCATGAGCCACTGCACCTGGCCTTATTCAATAGATATTTATTAGACATTGATTATGTGCCAGATATGTTTTCTAGGAGACAGTAACATAAAATAAAATATGATTCTTGCCTTCTTAGAACTTACGGTTTAGTGGGAGAAGCTATACCTTAAAGAAATTATTAAAGAAATAATTAATAAATTATACTTGTGATAGGTGCCATAATAGAGAAATACAGGGGATTATGAGAGTGGCCAACAGGGGAGTCTGAACTAAACAAGAGGGTTAGGGAAAGCTTCCCTGAGGAAGTGAGATGCAGGTTGAGACCTGAGAATGAATGAATAAGCTTTAAACAACAAAGAGGAGAATGAGCCTTAGTGTCCAAGGAAACAGCCTGTGCAAAGCAGCTGAGTGGGGAAGGGGCACAGCCTACTCTAGGAAATGATGACAGCACAGCGGGATAACTGGGCATCCAGAGCCACAAGACAAGTCACATAAAAGGCGAGAGAATGGGCCAGGAGACTCAGGGCCACGTCACGTTCAGTCTCGCAGACCACAACCTTCTAAGGATTTGACCACAGAACCTCACACATTCATAAGCATTGGAGGGCCAGGACAGTGGCTCACACCTGTAATCTCAGCTCTTTGGAAGGCCTACACTGGAGGATCGCTTGAGGCCACTGGTTTTAGACCAGTCTGGGCAACATCATGAGACTCCATCTATACAAAAAACAAATAAACAAACAAACAGCCAGGCATGGTGGCACTACCTGCCACCTGTAGTACTAGCTACATAGGAGGGTAAGGCAGGAGGATCACTTGAGCCCAGGAGTTCAAGGCTACAATGAGCTGTGTTTGCACCACTGCACCAGCCTGGGCAACAGAGTGAAACACTGTCTCTAAAATAATAATAACAAAAATAAGTATTGGTCAATAATGTCAGGCAAAGCCAGACATAATACAGTGGGTAAGATCCACATGTTTTCATTTACACACATTAAGGAAAGTAGAATGCCCCAAATATTAATCCAGCTGCCTCCCAACTACAACGGCTAACATCTGCAAAAGAGTTACCTTGGCTTTCTAAGTGTCTAAATGGCTTCGGAGAGTAGATTGTCCATGTATTGGTGGTTAACAGTTAAGCCTTTTCCGCTTAATTCCAATTCTGACTCACTGCTTTATGACTGTGGGCAAACCTTTAGCCACTCTGAGCTTCAGGGCATTTTATTTGCAGAATGAAGATAACTCTTTCCTCACCTGGTTATTGTGAAGATTAACAAAGAAAAGCACGTTGCAAGATAAAATAAATGCTCAGTGTTGATAGCTTTATGGTTCTGAGTCATACCATGTTTTTCTTAGTGAAATTCTTAAGTAATTTTTTATTCCAAACGATTTTAGAATGTCTTCTTTCATATGCTTAAAAGGTATCTTGGTGTAACGGAAAAAAACTTCGAATTTAAAAACACCCAGAGTCAAATGCCAGTCCTGGCACTTCCTAGCTGGGTAGCAATGGGATGATTAAGCCACAGTTTCTTCATCTGTTAAATGGAATCAATAATCTATACCTCTATTATTATTTTAAGAATTAAATGAGATAACATTGGTTTATATGTCAGTATCTATTGTACAACAGATCTTCAGCAAATGTTTGTTCTCTACTTTTAACTCTTTCTTCAAGGAGAAAGAAACTTCTAGCTGGACATGATAGCTCATGCCTGTAGTCCAGGCACTTTGGGAGGCGAAGGTGGGAGGATGGCTTGAGTCCAGGAGGTTGAGGTTGCAGTGAGCCATGATGGTGCTATTGAACTCTAGCCTGGGTGACAGAGTGAGACCCCATCTCAAAAACAAACAAACAAACAAAAAAAAAAGGTAAAAAAAAAATTTAAAAAAAAAAAAAAAGAAGAAAAGAAAGCAAGCCAGGTGCTGTTGCTCACGCTGTAATCCCAGCACTTTGAGAGGCCAAGGCGGGCGGATCACGAAGTCAGGAGATCGAGACCATCCTGGCTAACACAGTGAAACCCCATCTCTACTAAAAATACAAAAAATTAGTAGGACGTGGTGGCACATGCCTGTAGTCCCAGCTACTCAGGAGGCTGAGGTAGGAGAATTGCTTGAACCCGCGAGGCGAAGATTGCAGTGAGCCGAGATCGCCACCACTGCACTCCAGCCTCCGCAACAGAACAAGACTCCATCTCACAAAAAAGAAAAAAAAATTGTGTTGCATTTAAAAGTAGTGTAGGTCAGTACTTCAGTGTGCATAGGAAACTTCAGTGTGCATCACAAACTTCAATGTGCATAGGAAACACCTGGGGTTTTGGTAAAATGCAGATTCCAATTCAGTAGGTCTGAGATTGTGCCTAAGATTACGCATTTCTAATAAGCTGATCCAGGAGTGCTGTCACCACTGGTCCATAGACCACACTTCAGGCAATGATCTGGCTGGTTTATTAATGTTGTCAACCTGCTATCCATGTCAGAATGAGAGTTAGCTAATATTAGGATGTATCTCCATGCTTCCTAGAAAGATGTAAAGTCTAGGACTTGTTAATGTTTGACTTTCCTTTTTTTTTTTTGAGATGGAATCTCACTGTGTCGCCCAGGCTGGAGTGCAGTGGTGTAATCTCAGCTCACTGCACCTCCGCCTTCCGGGTTCATACGATTCTCCTGCCTCAGCCTCCCAAGTAACTGGGATTACAGGTATGCGCCATCGTGCTCAGCTAATCTTGTATTTTTAGTAGAGATGGGGTTTCACCATATTGGTCAGGCTGGTCTTGAACTCCTGACCTCGGGTGATCTACCTGCCTCGGCCGCCCAAAGTGCTGAGATTATAGGCAAGAGCCACCGCACCTAGCCTACATTTCTTGACCCCAAAATAAGGGTCATATTTCTGCCACAGAAAATTCTAGTAAGAATCATTCTTAATATAGAGGTTTTGATAATCATGCATTCAAGGATCTCTCAGGAATGGTAAGAAAAACAAAAATGAATGAGAACAAAAACATGCCTATCACAAGGAAAAACAAAATTTCTTTTGCTTTTCAACTAGAATGGTGATTATAGTAGCCAAGAAGTTGCTTTAAATGTGCACAAAAGGCAGTGAGGACAAAATGACCTCTCTCTCTTTTTTCATTTTGGTCAAATATACATAACTTAAAATTTATCATTTTAACCATTTTAAGTGTGCAATTTGGTGTCATTAATTATATTCACATTGTTGTGCAACCAGACTGCAATTCATCTTCAGAACTCTTATATTCATTAATTACCTCAAACTGAAACTTTGTACCCACTAAACACTAACTCCCCATTTCCCATTCTCATCAACCCCTGCTAATCAATATTCTACTTTTGCATTTGTGAATTTGCCTATTCTAGTTTCCTCATATAAGTGGAATCAAACAATATTTGTTCCTTTGTGTTTGGCTTATTTAATTTAGTATAATGTTTTCAAGGTTCATCCATGTGGTAGCATATATCAGAACCTTGTTTTTTTGTAAAGCTGAATAATATCATTGTATGTATATTCTAATTCAGCTTAGCCATTCATCTGTTGATGGACATTTGGGATGTTTCCATCTTTTGGCTATTGTGAATAACGCTACTATGAACATAAGTGTACAAGTATCTGTTTGGGTCCCTGCTTTCAATTATTTGGGGGTAAACATCCAAAGTAGAATTGCTGGATTATATTGTGATTATATTATAATTATATGTTTTTTGTTTTTGTTTTTGTTTTTGTTTTTTTGAGGAACTGCCATACTGTTTTGCACATGGGCTGCACCATTCTTTTTTAGTTTTTTTATTTATGAGATTCTGGTGTACCCATCACTCAAGTAGTGTACACCGTACCCAACGTGTAGTCTTTTATCCCTCACCACCCTCCCACCGTTTCCCTTGAAGTCCCCAAAGTCCAATGTATCATTCTTATGCCCTTGAGTCCTCATAGCTTAGTTCCCACTTATGAGTGAGAACATACGATTTTTGTTTTCCATTCCTGAGTTACTTTACTTAGAATAATAGTTTCCAGTTCCATCTAGGTTGTTGCATATGCCATTATTTCATTCTTTTTTATGGCTGAGTAGCATTCCATGGTGTGTGTGTGTGTGTGTGTGTGTGTGTGTGTGTGTGTGTGTGTATTACATTTTCTTTATCCACCAGTTAACTGATGGGCATTTGGGCTGGTTTCATACTTTTGCAATTGCGAATTGTGCTGCTATAAACATGCATGTGATGCATGAGCAATTATCTTTTTCTTATAATGCTTATTTTCTTCTGAGTAGATACCTAGTATTGGTATTGCTGGATCAAATTGTAGATCTACTTTTAGTTATTTAAGGAATCTCCACACTGTTTTCCATAGTGGTTGTATTAGTTTACATTACCACTAACAGTGTAAAAGTGTTCTCTTTTTACCACGTCTATGCCAACATCTATTTTTTTTTTTTAATGTTTTGATTATGGCCATTCTTGCAGGAGTAAGGTGGTATCACATTGTGGTTTTGATCTGCATTTCCCTGATAATTAGTGGTGTTGAGCATTTTTCCATATGCTTGTTGGTCATTTGTATATCATCTTTTGAGAATTGTCAATCCATGTCCTTGGCCCACTTTTTGATGGGATTGTTTGTTTTTTTCTTGCTGATTTGTTTGAGTTCTTTGTAGATACTGGATATTAGTCCTTTGTCAGATGTATAGACTATGAAGATTTTCTCCCATTCTGTGGGTTGTCTGTTTCTCTGCTGATTATTATTATTATTTGCTGCACAGAATCTTGTTAGTTTAATTAAGTCTCATCTAGTTAGTTTTTGTTGTTGCTGCATTTGCTTTTGGGTTCCTGCTCGTGAAGTCTTTGCCTAAACCAATGTCTAGAAGGGTTTTTCCAATGTATCTTCTAGAATATTTATGGTTTCAGGTCTTAGATTTAAGTCCTTGATCCATCTTGAATTGATTTTTGCATAAGGTGAGAGATGAGGATCCAGTTTCATTCTTCTACTGTGGCTTGCCAATTTTTCCAGCACCATTTGTTGAATAGGGTGTCCTTTTCCCACTTTATATTTTTGTTTGCTTTGTCAAAGATCAGTTGGCTTTAAGCATTTGGCTTTATTTCTGTGTTCTCTATTCTATTCCATTGGTCTATGTGCCTATTTTTATACTAGTACCATGCTGTTTTGGTGACTACAGACTTCTAGTATAGTTTGAAGTTGGGTAATGTGATACCTCCATATTTGTTCTTTTTGCTTAGTCTAGCTTTGGCTATGAGGGCTCTTTTTAGGTTCCATATGAATTTTAAGATTGTTTTTTCTAGTTCTGTGAAGAATGATGGTTGTATTTTGATGGGAATTACATTGAATTTGTAGACTGCTTTTGGCAGTGTAGTCATTTTCACAATATTGATTCTACCCATCCATAAGCATGGGATGTGTTTCCATTTTCTTGTGTGTTGTCTGATTTCTTTCAGCAGTGTTTTGTAGTTTTATTTGTAGAGGTCTTTCACCTCCTTGATTAGGTGTATTCCTAAGTATTTTCTTTTTTGCAGCTATCATAAAAGGGATTGAGTTCTTGATTTGATTTTCAGTTTGGTCACTGTTGGTGTATAGCAGAGCTACTGATTTGTGTACATTAATTTTGTATACTGAAACTTTGCTGAATTCATTTACCAGTTCCAGGAGCTTTTTGGATGAGTCTTTAGGGTTTTCTAGGTATACAATTGTATCATCAACAAAGAGCGACAGTTTGACTTCCTCTTTACTGATTTGGATGCCCTTTATTTCTTTCTCTTGTCTGATTGCTCTGGCTAGGAATTCCAGTACTATGTTGAATAGAAGTGGTGAGAATGAGCATCCTTGTCTTGTTCTGGTTCATAGGGGAAATGCTTTCAACATTTACCCATTCAGTATAATGTTGGCCATGGGTTTGTCATATATAGTTTTAATCCCCTAAGGTATGTCCCTTCTATGCTGATTTTGCTGAGGATTTTAATAATAAAGGGATGCTGGATTTTATCAAATGCTTTTTCTGCATCTATTGAGATGATCATGTGATTTTTGTTTTTAATTCTGTTTATGTGGCACATCACATTTATTGACTTACATATGTTAAACCATCCCTGCATCCCTGGTATGAAACCCACTTGATCACAGTGGATTATTTTTTTTGATATGCTGTTGGATTCAGTTCACTAGCATTTTGTTGAGGATTTTTGTATCTGTGTTCATCAGGGATATTGGTCTGTAGTTTTCTTTTTTTGTAATGTCCTTCCCTGGTTTTGGAATTAGGGTGATACTGGCTTCATAGAATGATTTAGAGAGGATTCCTTCTTTCTCTGTCTTTTGGAATAGTGTCAGTAGGATTGGTCCCAATTCTTCTTTGAATGTCTGATAGAATTCAGCAGTGAATCTCTCTGGTCCTGGACTTTTTTCGGTTGACAATTTTTTTTTTTTTTTTTTTTTTTTTTTACCATTTCAATCTCATTGTTTGTTATCTGTCTGTTCAGAGTTTCTATATCTTCCTGGTTTAATCTAGGAGAGTTATATATTTCCAGGAATCTATCTATGTCCTCTAGGTTTTCTAGTTTATCAGCATAAAGGTGTTCATAGTAGCCTTGAATAATCTTTTGTATTTCTGTGGTATCAGTTGTATTACCCCTCGTTTCATTTCTAAATGAGCTTATTTGGATCTTCTCTCTTCTTGGTTAATCTCACTAATGGTCTATCAATTTTATTTGTCTTTTCAAGGAACTAGCTTTTCATTTCATTTATCTTTTGTATTTTTTGTTTGTTTGTTTCAGTTTCATTTAGTTCTGCTCTGATCTTCGTTATTTCTTTCCCTCTGCTGCATTTGGATTTGGTTTGTTCTTGTTTCTCCAGTTCTGTGAGGTGTGAACTTAGACTGTTTATGGTGCTCTTTCAGACTTTTCGATGTAGGCATTTAATGCTATGAACTTTCCTCTTAGCACCAATTTTGCTGTATCCCATAGGTTTTAATAGGTTTTGTCACTATTATCATTCAGTTCAAATAATTTTTTAATTTCCATCTTGATTTCGTCGTTGGCCCAATGATCATTCAGGAGCAGGTTATTTAATTTCTGTGAATTTACATGGTTCTGAGGGTTCCTTTTGGAGTTGATTTCCAACTTTATTCCACTGTGGTCTGAGAGAGTATTTGATATAATTTCAATTTTCTTAAATTTACTGAGACTTGTTTTGTGGCCAGTCATGTGGTCTATCTTGGAGAAGTTCCATCTGCTGATGAATGGAATTAATATTCTGCAGTTGTTAGGTAGAATGTTCTGTAAATAACTGTCAAGTCCCTTGTTCTAGTCTTTGTTGACTTTCTGTCTTGATGACCTGTGTAGTGCTATCAGTGTTATATTAAAATCCTCCACTATTATTGTGTTGCCATCTATCTCATTTCTTAGGTCTAGAAGTAATTGTTTCAAAATTCAGGAGCTCCAGTGTTAGGTGCATATATATTTAGGATTGTGATATTTTCCTGTTAGACTAGTCCTTTTATCGTTACATAATATCCCTTTGTCTTTTTTAACTGCTGTTGCTTTAAAGTTTGTTTTGTCTGATATAAGAAGCTATACTCTTGCTCACTTTTGGTGTCCATTTGCATGGAATATCTTTTTCCACCCCTTTACCTTAAGTTTATGTGAGTCCTATGTGTCAGGTGAGTCTCTTAAAGACAGCAGGTACTTGGTTTGTGAATTTGTATCCATTCTGCCATTCTGTATCTTTTAAGTGGGGCATTCAGGCCATTTACATTCAACATTAGTATTGAGATGTGAGGTACTATTTTATTCATCATGCTATTTGTTGCCTGAATACCTTGGGGTTTTTTATTGTGTTATTGTTTTACAGGTCCTGTGAGATTTATGCTTTAAGGCAGTTCTGTTTTGGCGTATTTCAAGAATTTGTTCCAAAATTTAGAACTCCTTTTAGCAGTTCTTGTAGCGATGGCTTGGTAGTGGTGAATTTTCTCAGCATTTGTTTGTCTGGGAAAGGTTGTATCTTTCCTTCATTTATGAAGCTTAGTTTCACTGGGTACAAAATTCTTAGCTGACAGTTGTTTTGTTTAAGGAGGCTAAAATAGGACCCCAATCCCTTCTAGGTTGTAGGGTTTCTGCTGAGAAATCTGCTGTTTATCTGATAAGTTTTTTTTTAATAGGTTACCTGATGCTTTTGCCTCACGACTCTTAAGATTTTCTCCTTCATCTTTACTTTAGATAACCTGATCACTATGTGCCTAGGTGATGATCTTTTTGCCATGAATTTCCCGGGTGTTCTTTTAGCTTCTTGTATTTGGATGTCTAGACCTCTAGCAAGGCTGGGGAAGTTTTCCTCAATTATTCCTTCAAATATGTTTTCCAAACTTTTAGATTTCTATTCTTCCTTGGGAACAACAATTAATCTTAGGTTTGTATGTTCAAAACAGTCCCAAACTTCTTGGAGACTGCTCAATTTTAAAAACTTTTTTTCTTTGTCTTTGACAGATTGGGGCTAATTCAAAAGCCTTGTCTTCAAGCCCTGAAGTTCTTTCTTCTGCTGTTCAATTGCTGAGACTTTCCAGAGCGTATTGCATTTCTCTAAGTGTGTCCTTCATTTCCAGAAATTGTGATTGTTTTTTATTTATGCTATCAATTTCACTGATATTTCATATCCTGCACCATGTTTTTTATTCCTTTAAGTTGGACTTCACCTTTCTCTGGTGCTCCTTGAATAGCTTGATAATTAAGCTTCTTAATTCTTTTTCTGGCAATTCAGAGATTTCATCTTGGTTTGGATCCATTGCTGGTGAGCTGTTGTGATCTTTTAGGGGTGTTAAAGAATCTTGTTTTGTCATATTACCAGAATTGTTTTTCTGGTTCCTTCTCATTTTGGTAGACTACGTCAGAGGGAAGATCTGGGACTCAAGCGCTGCTGCTCAGATTCTTTTGTCCCACAGGGTGCTCCCTTGATGTGGTGTCCTCCTCCTTTCCCTAGGGATGGGGCTTCCTGAAAGCCAAAAGGCAGTGATTATTTTTGGTCTTCTGGGTCTAGCCTCCTAGTGGAGCTACTGGGCTCCAGGCTGGTATGAGGGAGTGTCTGCCACAAGTCCTGCAATATAATCCATCTTCAGGTCTTTCAGCAGTGGATACCAGCACAGTTTTTCAGGGTCTCAGGGAGCCTACAGTGGCGATCCATTTCCTTCAAAGGGTCTGTGGATTCTCTCAGCTTTCCTGGTGTGTTCCTGCAGTAGTTCTTGGAGCAAAAGTTCATGATGCGAGTCTCTGCACACTGCTCTGTCCATCTGAGCAGGAGCTACAAGCTAGTCCTGCTTCCTATCTGCCATCTTAATCCTCTATCTGGCTGCACCATTTTACATGCCCATCAGTAATACCCTTCTCTCCCTAAAAGAAGAAAACTTACGTTTTGCAATAAGGAATTATTTTTAAAAGATGCTATGGAGGCCGGGTGTGGTGGTTCATGCCAGTAATTCCAGCATTTTGGAAGGCTGAGACAAGGGAATTGCTTGAGCCCAGGAGTTCAAGACTGGTCTGGGCAGCATGGTGAGACCCCATCTCTACAAAAAGAAAAAATTAGCCAGGCGTGGTGGCATGTGCCTGTGGTCCCAGCTACTTGGGAGGTGGATGTGGAAAGATTGTTTGAGCCTGGGAGGTCGAGGCTGCAGTGAACCATGATTATGTCACTGCACTCCAGTCTGGGTGACACAGTGAGATCCTGTCTCAGTAAATAAATAAATAAATAAATAAATAAATAAATAAATAAATGCTATGGGACTACAGCTCTCTTCTTAAATAGACTACCCTTTGGGACCTCTATCTTAGAAGTCCCATTTTCTTTACCAATTTATCTGACTGATCAGATAAATGAGTTGGTCTTACAGAGCTGTTGAATACCACATGTTCCCCCCAAATCTTTCTTTTTGTTGCTCGTAGTCTCTTCAAATACTTTCCTGTAAAAAGGAAGATGTGATTATGCTGTGCAGAAGAGGAAGGCCTTTGAAGTGGTGTATCAGAAAGAAGATGGGATTGGGGGCCATAAGATCCTGGTGCTGGTCCTGACTCTGTCTCAAACTAGTTGTGTGACTTTGAATAAGTCACTAAATTCTCAGTCAGTTTCTTCAAGAATCAACTAGAAACGATAGAAACACCTTCATCACTGATGTGGAGCAAATGGGATCATGTAGGCCATTGGTTGTCATAAAAGAAACAGAGAACTCCTAGAGAAGCACCTCCCAACTGCTGACACATACACATGTGCATGCGTATACGTGTACAAACACACATGCACATGCACACACATGCACATGCACACACATAGCGACCTTCAGTAGAGTGACTCTACTTGTATTAGTTTTATATATTAGGCTTCCCAGCAAGATTGGTTTGAAGAAACAGCTCTATGCTTAACACAAGTTGAAAACTGCTGAAATATGTGGACCTTGCTACCTCTCTCATTTTTTTTCTTTTTAAGTAGTTTCAGCTTCTTTTGCTCTCTTCTGGCCATCTTCATACATGAAGGTCTCCTCTCTAAAGGAAGGGAAGATGAAACAAGGCAACTTCTCTTTTTATAAAAAAGAAATTTTAATTGACACATAATAATTTTACATATTTACAGTGTAATATTTAGAGTATGAAATGTTGATACACGTATACAACGTATAATGATCAAATCTGGGTAACTTGCATCTCACAGCCTTTATCATTTCTTTGTGTTGGTAATATTCAAAATTTTATCTCCTCCTGAACCTCCCAGATAACTTACAATTTTTGCTACTTCCTTTCATTGCTAAATTATCTTTTTGTTTATTTTTTAAAGACAGGATCTCATTCTGTCACCCAGGCTGGAGTGCAGTGGTGCTATCACAGCTCACTACAGCCTCAAACTCCTGGGCTCAAGAGATCCTCCCACCTCAGCCTCCTGAGTCACTGTGACTACAGACACATGCCACCACACCTGGCTGATTTTTTTCATTGCTAAATTCTCAAGGAATGATTCCACATTCTGCTGCTATTTTCTCTCTATGGCTCTCCTTTTAGTCCATTATTATCTGAATTCTGGCTTCAGGTCTTCATTGTAACCATGTACTTTAAGTCATCTTCTCACTAAATTCCATTCCTATTTTCTCAGTAGCTTTTGAAACACTTTACTCTCCTCTTTCTTCCCTTAAGCCCTTGTGTCCCTAGTTTTCAGGAAAAAAAAAAATGATGAGATTCAAGTATATCTCCTCCTCCGGCTGTTGCTTCCTTGACTCTTCCTGTTCCAGAATAGTGGTAGGTGTCCAAGTTCCCAGACATCTTCCCCTTCCCCTCTTCATCCCTCCCTCCAAAATCTTGTTCTGTTTCAGAGCACCTGCTGTCACACTTTGAAGACTCACAGTATAACTATAACCTGTCTTTGGCTCTAGTACCCTAGCTTCAATTGCCTGCTGAACACTTCATTTCAGATGTCTGGCAATCATTGATATCAAGAAATGAAATCGTTAATCTAGTCCCCAAACTCCTTCTCCCCTCAGACTTCCTGTTTATGTTATGGCATCAACAAGCCAGCAGCACTAAGATTGAACATTGCTCTTATACTTGCCTGATCCTTTGTCCTCATTTCACTACTCCCGTATCAGATCAGCCACAAACTGGTATTGATTTTTTTTCACCTAATGCCTCTGAAATCTTTTCTTCCTTCTTCACTTCTTCCTCTAACATACTAGTCAAAGTCCTTTAATAGGACAATTGCTGAAGTCTTCTGGTATTACTTTTCCAGACTTATTTTCCAAGTCTCCCTTACTTTAAATCATTACTTAACTTTAGTCTAATGTGTAACCTCGTAGGTAACTGATTCCATCTCTTGTTTCAGTTTTAAGAAGTAGGAACTCCAAGAAGAGAGAGTCTCATTTTGAATCAAAGGCCTAGCCCTGGTTTAGTTGGACACAACCTGGGAGTCGTGGTTATGCCAAGGTTTGCCTTTTCTGAGTATAAATAGGGCAATTTTTCTATGTAGGAAGTACAGGCAAGGAGAAAATTATTTCTGGTACTAAGAAAATACTGACGATGCCGGCACCACGAAAAGGGTGGTAGAGAGTATTTGGCCATGCTTCAGACCCTCAATAACTAACCTCCATCTTTCTTAATGTACATAGAACATAAATGACACTTGGGATTTTCTCAAATTTAAGCAAACATAGTCTCCTCCCACTTCTAGGCAGGCTGCAGCCTGTAAGCTCCCTGACCTCTGAGATATCCTGGAGCGGCCGCTGAAGGTCTGTACAGGAATGGTATATTTGCTAAATATTTGCCATGGCCAAAATTATAACCGATTTAGGTTTCTTTCTTGGCATATTTCACTTTGAGGCTATAACATATGGTAATCATATTAAAATGTTAGAAACCAAACCTTGATATTCCATACATACAAGATTAGCCTAATATATTCCTTTCTTGATTGTTTTAGCAATGGCTAGGATAAATATAAAGCCAGAAAGACACTGGTTATGACAACTGGAAATTCACATTTTTTCTCTTTACTAAGAAGTTTAGGATTCTATACTGTCATAACTAAAAGTTGACATTCATATCATAAAATAAATATTAAAATTACAATGAACCATTTTAAAAGAATGGGGAATTTAATAGGATTTAAGGTTAAGAACTTGAAATAAATTGTCAATGAAAGTAAGAAAATGGAGTGTCTCCACATTTCTATAATTTAAAGAAAATTTGGAGAACATCTAAGTTAAGCATACTTATTTTTATTTTTGTAGCTTTATTGAGATACATTTCACATACCCTAAAATTCACTCTTTTAAAGTGCTCAGTTCAGTAATTTTGAGTATATTCAGAGTATTACAACCATAACCAGAATTTAATTTAGAACATTTTTCTCACCCCAAAAATAAAATCATTAGCAGTCATTCCCCAGCCGCAGGCAACTACTAATCTGCTTTCTGACTGTATGGATTTACCTATTTACCTATTTACCATGCATTTCACATATTTACCTATCTACCATGCATTTCACATGTATCATATGACTCCATATGATATATGGTCTTTTGTGACTGGGCTCTCTCATTTAGCATGTTTTCAAGGTTCATCCATATTGTACCATGTATCCATTCTTCATTCCTTTTTATGGCTGAGTAATACTTCATTGTGTGGATATATCATATTTTGTTTATCTGTTAATCAACTGATGGACATTTGTGTTGTATCTATTTCTTGGCAATCATGAATAATGCTGCTATGAACACTCATTTCACCATGGAAATATGTTTTCATTTTTCTTGCATACATACCTAGAAATAGAACTGCTGGCTTATATGGTAACTCAATGTTGAATATTTTGATGAACTGCCAAACCATCTCCAAAGTAGCTGCACCATTTTACATTTCCACCAGCAATATACAAGAGCTTCAATTTCTGCACATCCTTGACAACACTTGCTATTGTCTTTTTTATTTTAGCCACCCTAGTAAGTGTAAAGATATTTAACTATAATTTGGGGCCACCTTTATTTTTGGTACAAGCAAAGACTTGAGTCTTATGCTCTGTGTCCCAGCTAGTCAGAGGCAAAATCTGATCTGCAGAGATGTATTGTTTTAGAGAAAGATATGGAAGAATATCTAACTAATTGTTACTCTTGGTTACTGAAAGTAAAGAGTAAGGAAGAAAAAGGAAAGACACTATTAACTTTATATTCAGCTATTGTTAAAAGGAGCAGTGTATGAATATGTATTACATTAATAAAGGAAAATGTCAAAAACAAAATGAGAAACTCTGTGTCTTCTCATATTTTTTTAAAGGTAAGGTCTTGCTGTGCTGCCCAGGCTGCAGCACAATAGCTATTCACAGGTGCTATCATGGTATACTGCAGCCTCAAACTCCTGGACTCAAGCTATCCTGCCTCAGTCTCTGGAGTAGCTGGGATTACATACATACACCACCATGCCTGGCTAGCTGTTTCCTGATTTCCAGGCGTTGTTTGTTGTTGTTAATTCTTTTGAGAGTTTGGGTTAAAGTCTTTCTGTGCATAAAGATTATATAAATATATAAACTCACAGATATATATATATATATATAATGTTGATATTAGATAACACATTTATAATATTTTATATATATAAACACTTAAAAAATTGCAGGGCCAAATCTGGCTAAATGAAATCTGAGTATTCTGTGGAAAGTGCTATACTATGGCTAATGATTGGCTGAAATGTTTGAATAAAAGTGTTACACTACCAGTGTTTTCAGGCTATGGATCATTTGGCTGGAAGAAGTTTTGTGTGTGTGTGTGTGTGTGTGTGTGTGATTAAAATGCATTAGAGATATGGTGGGTCATACTCTCCTTGCAATCCTTGAACATAGTTTAATAAACAAAAAAGGCTTAGGACTTGATCAGCTCAAGTAAGCACAGGTTGTGCCACTTGGCAGATTTGCTGCCATGCTTCTGGGAACTGAATTTTCTGATCTGGTGTAACAATCTATAGAAAATCACTCACACTTGTTTAACAGTTCACAAACCTTTATTGAGTTATTCTTCCAGTACAAGGAGCACAATAGATTTAAATAATTCCAAATGCTTAATAGCAATACAAACATGTAGATTAAATACAGGTCTTAAAGGGGATAAAATTCATGAAATTGTTGAAAACTAAAACTCAATGCTTCTTTTATACATTCTCTCAAAACTTCAATCTGTTACATAATTTGATTTGTCAAGGACCATGTTGTTCCTTAGTGTGCAAGCAAACTTTCCTGTAGTTTTATACCAGAGTGCAAGTAAGAGACAGAGAGAGAAGCAACAGAGCAGGATCTTAAAGTTCTCTCAATCCAGTTATTACCACTAATTAACTATATACTGCCTGTAAGATTTATACTGGAGAATGCAAATCTAATAAATACTCCAGAAAAAGGGTCTCACTAAGAATGACAAAAATTCATTGAGTAAGGGGCAGGCACAGTGGCTCACACCTACAATCCCAGCACTTTGGAAGGCCGAAGTGGGAGGATTGTTTGAGCCCAAGAGTTCAAGACCAGCCTGGGAAAAATAGAAAGACCCCATTTCTAAAAAAATAAAGTAAAATTAGCTGGGCGTGAAGGTGCACGCCTGTGGTCCCAGCTAATCAGAAGGCTGAAGCAGGAGGATCACTTGAGCCCAGGAGGTCGAGGCTGAGGTGAGTTGTGTTTGCCTCACTGTACTCCAGTCTGGGCAACACACCAAGACTCTGTCTCAACAAAACAAAACAAAATTCAAGCAGCAGTGGAAGTAGAAGAGTGTCTCCATGCTTTTTCTGCAATAACCTTCATTATGAAAGTCAGTCAGTAGGAAACCAACAACAGCGAATAGCACTTTATGAGGACTTTGGGTATGTGTTTGGGATAGAAAGGATCAGAGACATCCCATCTTGAAAGGTTAACAAGGAATGCAAATTCCAGAGACAAGAATCTACCACCAGCAGTGTGCCTTTGCTTGCCACAGAACTTCAGACATTTGGAATGAAGATTAAAATTAACTAATCATCGTAACAAGAATTTATACAGCCAGCACCAAAAACAAACTGGTTCTAGGACAATATAATAATCTGTAGCTTGACGTGTCCCTGACACTAGTTATACTTTCTAAGGAGCGAAATTTATGAATATACTTGAGATGAAAAGTATGCTCCCCTGGACAAAGCCCTGGATAAGTACATAGGAAAGACAATTCAATTCAGTTATTTATTGAGTATCTTACTATACATGTTTTGGGATTGTGTGGACTGGAGAAAATTCCTCTAATATAAATGGAAGAGTCTATTTTTAAAATCTAGTTGGTAAAAAAAGAAAACGAAACAAAATATAACCCAAGTTCACAGCTAGGCTTTAAAAAATGCTTAGCATTAATATTCTTCCATTGCTAAGCAACTAATAGGATATTTCAGAATGAGAGAAGGAAGTGGAGCCAAATAAACATAGTAAAAATTAAAATATACAACCAATCCACATACTTTCCCTTAAATAATCCCATCTACACCTATGCACATCATATCCACCATCAGAAAATATGTTGTTATTTTTAAAAATACACGTTCTCCTTGTCTAGCTTATAGAACTTTGACTATTTTTTCCTTTTCTTACTAAATTCATTTCTTATTTGATTAATTCATTATGTCAGATGCCAGGTATCAGCTTGACTTAGCTCATCTCATCTCATTCAAAGGCAGATCCAAGTTTTGTAAAGTCAAAAGCTTATACAATTTGGGGGCTCTCTTTAAAGAAAATAATACAAAATTACAAAATACAAGAATATGGAAAATTAGAATGATAATAGAAATCACCATAAATTTTAAAAAATTAAATGCTGACAAATACCATAAATATTACAAACTCTAAGAAACTGACATAATTTCATTAACTAGCTGCCTAACATAACTTTATAATTGTTTTCTGTTTCATTTTTTGGTTTAATGCTCTTTGGTAGCTTCTTTATACAATAGCTATTTTGTAGTATCATCTTCTGTAATGCAACTAGAAAAATACTTCAGTCTTTTTTGGAGTATAGTTGATCAAAATTTGTTTTCCATATTGGGGTTTGGGATATATAAGTCATTCAACCTCGTACACAGACATACTCGTTGTTTTTAGTACAACTACAGGTGTTTGCCCTAAAAATCAAAATATTCTGATTGATTCTATTTCACACAATTCCCATCCCCAAAGAAAAATAAGTATATTCGTGTGCTGATCATTGTAGATGTTGCATTATCTTATGTACTCCAACTAGAATGGTACAGTTATGCACAGGCTTCAATGCAAACCAAATCCTCTGCTTACAATTTTCTACATCTGAGGATAGGAGGAATTTTTCATAGACTAACTTATGACATTTTAAACATGCTTCTCTACCCCTTACCTACACACTCCTGGTAAGAGGTGTAATAGGACAGCGGTCCCCAACCTTTTTGGCACCAGGAACTGGTTTCATGAAAAAGAATTTTTCCGCGGGCTGGAAGGGACAGATGGAATGGTTTCATCTTCAACTCATAAGGCATTATTTAGAATCTCATAGGAGCACACAACCTAGATCCCTCGCATGCGCAGTTCACATTAGGGTTCGTCTAATGCTGCCGCTGATCTGACAGGAGGCAGAGCTCAGGCAGTAATGCTTGCCCGCCACTCACCTCCCGCGGCACGACTCGGTTCCTAACAGGTCATGTGCTGGTACCAGTCAGAAGCCTGGGGGCTGGGGGCCCCTGCAACGGGACACATTCATGACGTACGAACATTGGCTTGGCACCTTTATATCATGGCGCTAGGTGGCTCAGCATAGTGGGTGGTAGAAGTATTCCTGAAAACTATTCATTTGCTAGGACACCTAGCTATAACTACTAATCACAGAAATGATCACAAACCACATAAATATAACCCATGAAATGTAAATTAAGTATATCACCAACTTAATTTTCTCTTATCAGTACCCTAAAATATACAACATTCCCTCTCCAACACCACTAAACACAAGGGCAAGTCAGAGAGGTAAGAGAGCACTGTTGACTGAGGGTGGCTAAAATATCTTTTTCTGTGCGCAAATTTATAAAAGCATATGACACGTGAATACATTGCTAAGGTCTGCCCCAAAGGCTTAGGAGGAGCTGTTTTTAAAAGGAAGCCTGATAATTCAGCCTCAGCAGCTCAGTCCATCTGCTCCTGACCTCATCTTGCCCCACTTAGGGAGCGCCTACCGTGTGAGCAGCACACAGAGAGGCACCTACAACTCCACATGGAAAGAAATCACAGGATCTGAAAGGAGTTAGGGCGGCTTCACCAGAAGAAAACAAAAAGTTCACTTTCTATTATGGTGAACAAACTTTACTTTACAATTAGAGCTATATATTCCTGTGAGTCTTCAGGAATCCTCAATAAAGTGGCCTTGGGACAATAAAGGGAAATTACCTATTGAAGAGAAAAAGGAATAAATGCCATGGAAATGAAACCCAGGCCCAATGAATCAGGACAATGATCTGAGTGGCCACCCAGTACTGTTGGCCCAGAGCTGCTATCACGGGTGTGTGGCAGGCAGGGCAGCAGCTGGGGACTAGAGGAAAAGAGACCTCAAAAGGGGAAATGGAAAATGCCAAACATCCACTGTGCTATCTTGACAGTTTATGCCTGCGACAGATCTTACCGGGTGGCTCATGCCTGTAATCCCAGCACTTTGGGAGGCCAAGGCAGGTGGATCAGTTGAGCCCAGGAGTTTGAGACCAGCCTGAGCAATATGGCGAAACTCTGTCTCTACAAAAAATACAAAAAAAAAAAAAAAAAAAATTAGCCGGGCATGGTGGCATGCACCTGTAGTCTCAGCTACTTGGGAGGCTGAGGTGGAAGGATTGCTTGAGCCCAGGAGAAGGAGGCTGCAGTAAGCTGAGATTGTGCCACTGCACTCCAGCCTGGAGTCCAGATCTGTCAAAAAAAAGAGAGAGAGCGAGAGAGAGACAGACAGACAGACAGAGAGAAAGGTGTTTTAACATCCTAGAAGAAAGTTGTCATTCCATTAGATCAAGACTTATTTGTGCCTGAAGGCAGATAATATAGTTTGGCTCTGTGTCTCCATCCAAATCTCACCTTGAATTGTAATAACCCCCATGTGTCGTGGGAGGAACCCAGTGGGAGATAATTGAATCATGGGGCTGGGTCTTTCCTGTTCTGTTCTCTGATAGTGAATCTCAGCAGATATGATGGTTTTATAAAGGAGAGTTCTCCTGCCCATACTGTCTTGCCTGCCACCATGTAGGATGTGCCTTTTCTTCTCCTTTGCCTTCCACCATGATTGTGAGGCCTCCCCAGGCATTGGGACAGTGAGTCCATTAAACCTCTTTCCTTTAGAAATTACCCAGTCTTGGATGTGTCTTTATTAGCAGTGTGAGAACACTAATACAGCAGAGGAGTGATTGGATGACTTCTTAAGTCATTATTCATTGATCTATGATATAATAGGAAAGAAGGATGAAAATATGTTTTCAAAGAAAATATATCTACAATATTTGTGATTCCACAAATAAAAAATATCTTTTCTTATTTGTAAAATAAAAATGCTCTTTATAAATCATATAAGCTGAGCCTTTCAATATTTAAAATATGATCATTTTCCCACTCAAACAGAAAAACGGCTGTAAGAATTTTAAATGTGCCTTGAAAAAAAAAATAGAAAATCACCAAAATATTATTCCCTGATATTTCCTAATAGATTCTTTTGAAGTCTTTTTTTCATTTTCATGTGAATAGGAATAAAACAGAATTTTGCAAATATGCTTAAGTAATTTGTAAAATTTGAATTCGTAACAGGCAATTAAGCTAGGAAAACCAAAATTTCTTTCGCAATAAGTCTCTTGATAAAAATTACAGCTTTAATGATCCTTAGAACACTAAAAGAGAAAAGTCATGGAATTTCAACGGTACCTACTACTTTCTTTTGTTGGGTTATTCAATCTGTTGGCAAATGAAAGCTTTTCTTTCTTTTTCATTCTTCTCTGTGAATATCATTCTCCAGACAAGGTTCTCACAATCATTGTCCTGGTGACGTCACATCTTCCATGGCAACATTTTGCCAGTTTATTGTTAATAAGCTAAAGTAATTCTTGGTAGCTTTAAAAAAAAAAAAAAGATTATATATCCACTTAAAATGTTAGATATCTATTTATTTTCACACAACATTGAATGAAATACTGCAGAAGGGGATAGTTTAATGTGTGAGCACAGATTGAAATTTAGGTCAATCTGGGAAGGCCAGATAACATGCTAGAGATTTTAGAAATCAGTGCCAAGATTATGTAATGATAACGCTCTCTCTTCTGGTCCTTTGTACTTGGGGTGCATGAACACAGGCTTCATGAAAAGTCACCTACAGAGGTAAACAGCAACTGTGGCTTTTGAAAGCAACAGATTCTAAATAACATTATTTTAAGAAAGAGGATATGAAATTACAACTACGTAAAATAGATTTACCTACCAACAAGACTGGAAAGTTATATGCAAAAATGAAAAAGAGTTGGAGTGCTTTGGGGTGAGAGAGTGATTTTTTTTTCAAAAAAGTTTTTAATTTTGTTCTCTTGGCATCTCAATAACAGTTATTTGAAAATGAGTACATCATCAGGTTAGAAGGAGAGGCAGGTAGTCTGTTTGCTGGCAGGGTGTGCCCTTGGCTGCAACCTTTGGGCCCTGTGTCTTGGAAAACCTACAGGACAGTGACTTCACTCTCAAAGGAAGAATTAAATCTGATAATTTATTTCAATAGCTCACTAGGAGGGAAACAGTCACAGCAATAATTTTATAAGCTTAACGCCTCTCCCAAACTGCCCCAGAGGTTCCTTTTTGCTTGGTAGCAGGAAGACTGAGTCTCCTCCCAGCCACAACCACCTATAACAGATACCATAGGGGCCTTAATGCCAAGGTCTAGAGAACCACCTACAAACTTGGGGACTTTGTGAGATTTTGTTAAAACAATAAATGATCAATTACATTCATTAAAGGTTAGAAAAGAGAAAATAGTACTGAAGAAGTAAAAATAGCATAATGTCACTTGACTAAAGCATTTGTATAATTTTGAATTTAAGAAATAATATAGTGTTATTTCATTTAAATGCATAATTGTATTAATCAAGAGAAAGACTTGGAACGAGGAAACTATAAAGAAGTTTAAAACATACTTCATGAATTAGTAAAAATTTGACATCACAAAAGATTCAAAGTTGTGTTTGTAGTTTGCCTTTCAAGTCTTGTCTGTTTCTGGAATACTTCTGATGATTTTATCTCTTGTTAAGATGATAGACTTACGGGAGGCTGAGGCAGGAGAATGGTGTGAACCCGGGGGACGGAGCTTGCAGTGAGCAGAGATTGCGCCACTGCACTCCAGCCTGGGCGACAGAGCGAGACTCCGTCTCAAAAAAAAAAAAAAAAAAAAAAAAAAGAAGATGATAGACTTAGAGCATTCTTTCTGTTTTGTCTTTCTCTTTCTGTTCTCCTATTTTCCTTCCTTTCTTCTTAACTATTTATACACAATTTCTTCCAAGTTATCTCTTCTCTGAGATAGCAGAGCATTAGGTTACCACTATGTGTGTGTTAGTGGTTAAGATCCATGACAGGGAGAAACTGTAATTAAAGCTGAGACCTTTCAGAAGTGACTTTACCCTACCCTGTACAGACTTTGTCAGAGACCATATCTCCTAAGCCAGGATGCTAGGCCAGGATTTCTTTACAAAACCACACATAAGGGAAAATACATAGAAGAGTTTTGAGTCTTATATGAGAAAAGTATTACACAAATAAAAGATTATAATTTCTTTCAGCAGCCTTTGGGCTTTTTATATTAAACAATCTGTATTTGAAAAACAGTACTTAACAATCCTAATGCTATCTATCAAACTCCAATAAGAGCAATTTCAGCATCAACTAATGAATCGTAGCTAAACAAGAGATCAATCACAAATGCTTTAAAGGTAGCAGCACCGGCTGATGTTCTGCAGAGTCTCTGGGCATTCAGGGCCTAGCTACAGGGAAAACAGAATAAACCCAGCAGGTGCTCTGGAACCAAGACCTCACATTGTGATCCACATCCCTCCTGGGGGCTCTGGGGGTCTACAGTCCCCCTGGTACTTCCAGGCCCCTGTGGGCTCCAGGCAGAGCGCCAGGAGCCAAAGGACCTCTCAGGAAAGACTGGAAGTTAGACTTGCAGTCAGCCAGCTTCTGCCTGTTGCTGTCATTTTCTTTCTGGAGCACCTGGAGCACTCTCTCTGTGGTTGTGTTGGCCATCCAGCCCTCCCGGGCCATTTATCATGGAAGAACATCTCCCTCTGAAAACTGGAAGTGTCTTTCTTCAATTCATGGGTCAGGGCTTGAGACATCTTCTTGTGGCAGTCGTGGGTCTGACAGACATGGTTCAAGTTTCCCTGCATCTAGAAAAGTTTCTGATCAAGAACCAGGAAGTAGGCATCCTCCTCCCCCATGGACTCTCACTGAGGCTCCATGAACCTGAAGTTTTTATTGTCTTCCCAGGAATATGGGTTTGACAAACCAAACATTAGTCATAAACTATTTTAGCAACTTAGAAGTCACCACACCAATATATATTTAATTTGGATCATTTTATCTTTTCCATGATAAGTCATGGAATACAGAACTTTTAAAAACAAAACTTTAAGGACTCATGGGGATTAAGGTGCCCATCCTGGTTCTCCATGAGTCTATGCTTAACATTAGACTTTTGTCCTCTTGAATACCAGTTGTGTCTCCAATTAGGTACATAGCACTGATAACTGATGGGTTATCATAGGTAATTTAAATTAGACCAGGGAGTTCATTCAAATTGTGTATCTAAACAGTTTCAGTATTGGCTTATTTAGCATGAAAATTTGGCAAAATATTTTCTTCATAGTAAATTAATTTTTGTTCTGCTTGGGTTAGTAGTTTTATAAACCAGTGAGTCTTTTCATTAAAGTTCCAGAAATTCTTATCCAGTTCAAATGATATGATTCTAAAGTTATCAGAAACCTGTATTTAAGAGTGCTTTTCAGAGTCCTTTCCATCCTTTCATGTACCTCCTTAAAGACACCATATTCTAGAATTTTCTGTGCTTGTGAAGTTTTCAGAAACTGCATCAGAATTAAGCAATTAGCTATGGGAATGACTTTACTCATTTATTCATTTATTTATTTATTTATTTATTTATTTATTTATTTTTTATTGAGATGGAGTCTCGCTCTGTCACCCAGGTTGGAATGCAGTGGTGTGATCTCGGCTCACTGCAACCTCCGCTGCCTGGATTCAAGCGATTCTTTGCTTCAGCCTCCTGTGTAGTTGGGATTACAGGTGCACACCACCACACCCAGCTAATTTTTGTATTTTTAGTAGAGACAGGGTTTCACTATGTTGGTCAGGCTGGTCTTGAACTCCTGATCTTGTGATCTGCCCTCCTTGGCCTCCCAAAGTGCTGGGATTACAGGTGTGAGCCACCACGCCCAGCTGCAAATGACTTTAAATAGTCATAAAGATACAATTGACAAGGAAATTTTATTATTTCTGTGGTCTACAATAACTTAACCTAAAAACCATGATTATTATTGATAGCATACATTCAGACACATTAGAATTTTAGAAATCTCATACAATTTTGAAACATGTTAATCATATTCATTAAAAAATAAGCTGAAGAAGGTGAAACATTATTTTTGGTTTGTCAATGCTTCCTATGTAAACTTAACATGCCAGATAATCCTCTTTACCTCTCTTTTGGATGCTTCAGGGCCCCTCTGCACCACCCTAAAGTTAGAGGTCAGAAAAGAATTTTGAAGCTAAGATTTGATTTTGGGAAACCTGTCAAATATGTCAAAGGTTTAAAATACTTGACCAAAACAGGATCACAGGCCACCAAAAAACAAGTCATTTATTTAACCAAAGTGATTTTTAAAAACCAAAGAAGATTTTTGAAAACAAAAACCTGTACTCTTTGATAAAGGAGACTCAGTTTCCCAAACAATCAAAAGACACAAGACAGAATCTGTCTCTTCTTCTTTTCTCTCTCTCTTTTTTTTTTCTTTTTGCAGTTTGCTCAAAAGGTGAATGAAAATATTTTACTGTGTCATATTAATACTACACAGAATTTTTATTGAATAGAGAAAATCAAGTTTTACTTTTTTATTAGTGTATTATCACTATTAACACTAGTTTTAATAAAACATAAATAAATTGATCAAGTCTGTCATCTTTTAACCACAAGATTTCCATAAAACTTTTGTTTTATATTTTTCCCTTTCTATATTTATCTTGTTTTATCTATTCTTTTACTTCTTCAATTGGAAACCTTTAAGTAACTTTAAACCAGACAAGAGTTTTAACACACATTTTTATGCCTTTATAACTTTCCTTACCAAATGCATATTTTGCTTTTGCTTATACATTATGTATACAGAATTGTTTCTCTCATATCTAGTAGTTTTTAACTCTTAGTAACCCTAATTTCTAGTGAAAACCCTAGAAAGTAATTTTGAATGGTCTTATCAGTATTTGTAGATAAAAACCATTTTATAATTTTTTAGAAAAATAATATGGGAGGGGGGCAGGGAAGTGCTGGGTAGAGAAAAGTGGGCTCCCTGGTGAGGGCTCCAAGCTCAGGCCTGTGCTCACGGACCTAAATAGGGACAGGCACTCCAGTTTCCATGCACAAATGTTGCATTTTCCAAGACCACTCTGGCCCACTATGTCCCCCATTCTGTGCCTGTAAATACCCTGAGACCCTAGCAGGCACACACACAAGCAGCTGGACGTCAAGAGGAGCAGAGAAGTGAAAGAGCACACTGACAGGCACCAGCAGATGCCAGCAGGCCATAGACAGCAGAACAATGTGGAATTCAGCTGATGGCAGACAGGGGAGAGCCCGGCTGCTGAGCAGTATGACTCCAGGGGAAAATGACCTTCCCACTCCATCCTGCTTCTGGATCCCCATCCATCTGCTGAGAGCTACTTCCGCCCTTCAATAAATACATACGTAACAAACCTGCATGTTGTGCACATGTACCCTAGAACTTAAAGTATAATAATAAAAAAAAAAATTTAAAAACCTCTCACTCATTCTCCAAGCCTGCATGTGATCTGATTTTTCTGGCACACAAGGGCAAGAACCCCAGGATACAGAAAGCCCTCTGTCCTTGCGATAAGGCAGAGGGTCTAACTGAGCTGATTAACACAAGCCACATGCAGACAGCAAAACTGAAAGAGCACCCTGTAACTCACACACACTGGGGCTTTGGGAGCTGTAAACACTCAACCCTAGACGCTGCCATGGGGTTGGAGCCCAAAAACACTCCCCACAACCTACCCATCTGCATGCTCTTCCTAGAGGTTTGAGCTGTGGGGCACTGAAGAAGCGAGCCACTCCCCCTGCCACATGCCCTGCAAGGGGATAAGGAAACTCCTCCTGTTTCAATAGTTCTTCAAAGTATTATTTACTAAGAGATCTAAATATATTTAGCTTTTCTAAACTATATAAAAATAATATGTCAAGGTATATAGACTTAAACTCATGTTTAATAATTCATATTTCAGTATCTTCACTTACAAATGATTCAGATAGTTTATGATTATGTATTACTTAATTTAACATATCATGACTCTACAATTTTAAATTACTGAAAAGAATTTTGAAATTATGACACAGTTAGCTTCCCTAATGTCTTCCCCCAGTAATTCTAGGTCCCAAGTAGCCGTGTGGCACCCAAGAGGATTATGAAGGTCAGAGTCTGTCTGAGTCCATTAGGACAGAAGACAGAGCTGTGAAGACTATACCTGCGTTACAGAAAAGGGGTCCCGATCCAGACCCCAAGAAAGGGTTCTTGGATCTTGCAATTCCACAGAGCAAAGCAAAAGCAAGTTTATTAAGACTTTCTTAATAAAAAATAAAAAGGAATAAAATAATGGCTACTCCATAGACAGAGCAGCACCCAGGGCTGCTGGTTGCCCATTTTCATGGTTATTTCTTGACGATATGCTAACAAAGGGTGGATTATTCATGCCTCCCCTTTTTAGACCATAGAGGGTAATTCCTTGACATTGCCCTGACATTTGTAAACTGTCATGGCACTGGTGGGAGTGTAGCGGTAGGATGATCAGAGGTCACTCTGTTCACCATCTTGATTTTGGTGAGTTTTGGCCAGCTTCTTTACTGCAGCCTGTTGTATCAACAAAGTGTTTATGACCTGTATCTTGTGCTGACCTCCTATCCCATCCTATGACTTAGAATGCTTTAACTGTCTGGGAATGCAGCCCAGTAGGTCTCAGTCTCATTTTACCCAGCCCCTATTTAAGATGGAGTTGCTATGGTTCACAGGCCTTTGACATCTGGAGGATCCAACTCCTCCCAAAATAGCCAGAAGGCAAAACAGGGAAAGCAGAGGAAGAAGGGCTCACGTTGGGCTTAATTCTGGCTTGTAGCTGCTGGTCTAGGCAGTAAGAACATATCTTGAGACCTCACCATGGTCACTATGTAGACCCCTGAATCCAGAGACTCTTAAACCAAAGATGTAAGCTCTCAGTCAAATCAAGCAAGTATCTAATTATATTCAATTGATAATTTTGAAACCACTTTTATTTTACCAACAATTTAAAAACTAGGTTTATTTGCCAAATATCACATACCCATTACACATATGGACATACAAACACATAGAAGCAGATCTTATAGCTGTCATAAAGGATTTTCATTTGCCGAAAGGCAATTTGTTTTTAAATAATTTTTCTTTTCCCCATTCGTTCTATCAATCTTACAATTATCAATTTCATTGCCCTAAGCAATTGTTAATTAGGCAACAAATTTGCATTTCTAAAAGGACAACTCCGGTAGAACAAAAAAAAATTATATTTTATAAGCATAGAGCTAAGAGTTTAGGCCTAAATATTGCATCATTATTTGCTCAAACCAGGGACACTCAAAAGTTCACTTAGGACAAGATGGCCAGAAAAGCACCTTAAAGAAAGGTATGACTTCTTATGTAAATTTAAAAGAATGTGGTAAGAGTTTCAAATGTACATAGGCAGACATCCTTAAAAATGGAGATTTCCTTAATAGATGTAAATTTCTTTTAGAAAAGAGATTCAAGGTAGCCAATTAAATTCCAGAAAGGTGTATTTTGCTTTAATAGGGTGTTCTTCTTAACTTAGCTACTGTTTTTTAGCTAAAATTACCGAGTTCAGACTAATAGGTGGAGCCCATTAAGAAACAGGGCTAGTAAAGCATTGGATGCCTGGATTCAGCATGGATAGATCTGAAAAAGAAACAAGCCTATTTTACTTGAGGTCTACCTTTTATAAACACCTTATCTAGGATAGCTTTCTTTCCACCTTTGAGGCAGGATAGTAGCCAAGCCAAAAGGTTAGCAGACTTAAATTTTTAAATCATTTAGCCACTTAAGCTTTCTATTTGCTCTTTATAAATTTTTTAAATAAAAATGTTGAAATCTTTTTAGAAGCTTCTGCGTATCAATAGGCATCCCAAGATTAGACTCATTTGGGAGCCTTCATTTTCAAATACAATTCCGTGCAGTATTGTTCATTTGGAACATTTCACTGTAACTTTAGTAAGGTGTTGCCATTCCTGTAAGACTTTGCAGCTTCTGGGGCCTAATACTCATGCATGTATAAGCTGGAAGAAACTCAGTTCTTCAGAAATTAAGGATCCCATTTTTACCTCAAATATTGGCTTTGGCTCTCAGGTTCCCTGGATCAACTTAGCCAATGATTTTTTTCCAGCTTAAGCATGCAAGAAAAATAAAACAAAGAGGTAGAACACAAAAATCCCTGTGAATTTCCAAAAGCCAAATGTTACATCCCCTGCAATATTGCCATTTACTACGTTTCTTTCTGACTCAGTCAGAAGTAAGAGGACTTTAAAGGATCCAAGCCGGTTCATTACCGAATCAAATCCAATCCTGGCCTCAGTCCAGTTTCTGGGACTTCCAAACCCCGTTTGGATCAGAAATTTGCTCAAAGAAACTCGGAGAGCTTAAAACAGAAATTTGTGGCGATTCGGAATCTGAGAGAAAACTTACCATGATCCCCAGCTGCCCCGAGAGAGCAATGGGCATAATGGGTCCAGCAGGTACTTTGCTTGGTCACTCAGTGCTTCAGGGGATCGTTTGAAGCTCTATTTCAGATCCCACTTCTGATGCCATCTGTTAAAAACTTTAGCTGAATTAAATTTAAAAGAGTTTAATTGAGCAAAAAACAATTTGTAAGTCGGGCAATCTCCCAAGCCAGAATAGGGATGCCAGTGTAGAGACTCCAGTGCAACCACGTGGGAGAAGATTTATGGACAGAAAAAGGAAAGTGATGTACAGAAAACGAAAGTGAGGGACAGAAACAGCCAGATTGGTTACTGCTCAGCGTTTGCCTTATTTCAACACAGTTTGAACAGTTGGCCACCTTTGAGTGTCTAAACTTGGTGATTGGCAGAATAGTAAACTACAGTCTGTATACAACTCCATTTAGGTTATAGTTCACAATGTACAGAGAAACCTTTGGGGCAAATTTAAAATATGTAAGGAGACAGCTTTAGGCTAAA
Source organism: Theropithecus gelada (assembly GCF_003255815.1). Taxonomy (NCBI): domain Eukaryota; kingdom Metazoa; phylum Chordata; class Mammalia; order Primates; family Cercopithecidae; genus Theropithecus; species Theropithecus gelada. Next base: position 68,133,973 of record NC_037676.1, on the reverse strand, counting down.
CTTGATTTAACAACCCCATAGGAAAATCCTTGAAAATAAGTCATTTGTGGCTTATTTTAGAAACAAAACCGGAATGTCTATGCACATTATAGTCAACAGATTATCTTTCCCAGAATTATCTTATTGTAACATGAAGTATCCTAACCTTTGATGAGTAAAAATTTGCTTTTCCCTGGGATAACTACTTCTATAAGGCTTGTTAATAAAAGGGACAATTTCAATAGCTTTTAATTTTCTACTAAAAAAAAATTTTTATGGCATTGAACATCATTTCAAAAGCAAGGCCAGGCACAGTGGCTCGAGCCTGTAAACCTAGCACTTTGGGAGACCAAGGCAGGAAGATCACTTGAGCCCAGGAGTTCGAGATCAGCTCGGACAACATGGCAAAACTCTGTCTCTACAAAGAATACAAAAAAAAAACCCAGCTATGGTGGTGCACACCTGTGATCCCAGCTACATGGGAGGTTGAGTTTGGAGGATCACTTGAGCACAAAAGGTCAAGGCTGTACTGAGCCGTGATCATGCCACTGAGCTCCAGCCTGGGTGACAGAGTGAGACCCTGTCTCAAACAAACAAACGAAAAAAAGAAAGAAGCCCAAGTTATTTAAAATTCTACTTCTAATAGGTCATTTTTTAAATGAAATATCAGCCAGAAATATCTTAACTGAACAAAATGTCATTGAAATCAGAAAGGTAAAAAGCTCATAAAATAAAAAACTAAATGCATTTTAGAAGCAGAGAATAGAAACAATAACTTTCTTTTTTCCTACCAAAACTAAACCAAAACAAAATCCACTTTGAGAGAAACTTTATGTTGAAGGTGCAAGGCTCTTGTATCGGTTCAAACTCTGAGAGCGCGCCAACAGACACCACCAGCGGTGTGGAGCAACACGCTGTTTTAATAAGCACCTGGGTGCAGACGGCCTGAGGCCTAAAATGGCATCAGCCCCAAATGAGGATGGGGCAGGGGTTTTATAGTCCTCTGTAAACAGGAAGTGTCCCAGTCTGAAGTGACTGCTACATAGTACCCAGAAGGCCTCCCTCTCGATCTTCAGGGGGTGTGTGTCTTCTAGCCAGCTCTCTTCCTGCTTCTGCTATCTTGCTGACGCACGCTGCTGGTGCAAGTGGCCTTGCACCTTGGGACTGGGCCTGAGGAGGGAGGAGTTATTCATTCCCTTAAGCTTTCAGGCCCCGGGGAGAATCTTTTATTCCTATTTGGTTATAGAAAAGGGAAAAGGGATGACTTTCTCCATAACTACTTCACGCATGACATAGGGGTGGTGTGGGTATCTTGGAAAAAGAAACTCTTAATTTTGGGGTATTCTTGAGAGACGGGTTGGTATCCATCATGTCTCTGTAGCAGAAGCATCCTCTCGATTGTCTGGCAGCTAACTGTAGTTTCAACAAGAGTTTTAATGGCTTTTATTATCAGTGGGCTAACACAGGGGAGAAATAGGAGGAACTCAATAATGAAGATTATTGTCCCTACTAGCATTTTAAATCCTCCTAAATTAGGGAAGCATCCTCCTAGAAGGTTTGTCGGGTCCCATCCCTTCCAGGTTTGGACTGGTACATGGGCTACTTTTCTGATGTTTGAAGCAATCTCTAGAACCGCTTTTCCGTTATCATCTATGTTAAGACAATAATTGGAGATATTAAACTTGCCACAGACCCCACCTTCTTCTGCTAATAAGTAGTCTAGTGCTAGCCTGTTTTAATACGTTGCTGCATGCATTTGGTTTTGTTGTTGTGTGAGCATTTCCAGGGCTGAGGCGGTTTGGTTGGTGATTATCTCTAGAACCGTCTGTAGTCTCATTATTCTATTTAGCATATATATGGGAGTGTGATAACCCCATGAACCATCCTCAGCCCAAGTGGCAGGACTGTAATGTTTGATGATCCGTAGTGGAGGTCATTCATTCTGTCGCCATCTTTGGCTTCCTCCTACCTTTAAGGATTGTTTCTTTTGTTTGTTTGTTTGTTTAGGTTATTACATACAGGGACTCCGAGGGTGTTGCCCGCTGTTAATGTTTTGGAGGAAGGAGTAGCCTCGGGGGTGAGCTTGACCCTGGTGTGATGCATCCAGTTGGGGAGTCCTTGGACTCTCACTGCAGTTGGCGTGCTGAGTATCACAGTGTAGGGGCCTGTCTACTTCAGTTGGAGGTTTTTGTGAGAGTCAAGTTGGCAGATAAACACTTCTGTGCCTGCAAGACAGTTATGTTGAGAGGATAAGGAGGTGTTGGCAAGGAGGGGCATGGCCTCATTTGCTGCTTTACGAATGAAAGACCGTGTCTGGATTAAGAAGCGGAAGTAATTCTCAAGTGGCTCAGGGTCTGGTAAGGGTGGAGGCTCCAAGATAAAATTTCAGCCATACATGATTTCAAAGGGGCTATAAAAAAAAAAAGGGTGTCTTGGTGTTGCATGGAGTCTCATGAGGACGACAAGGAGATTTTTTTTGTCCACGACTGGCAGGTTTCTAGAGCCAGCTTGGTGAGTTGGGCTTTAAGGACAGAGTTAATTTTTTCAACTTTGCCTGAAGATTGAGGCCTGTAGGGTGTGTGGAGAACCCATTTTATACCTAATGATGTAGAGACACCTTGAGTAATTTGGCTGATGAAGGCGGGCCCTTTATCAGACTGGATGGATGTTGGGAGTGCAAAGCGGGGAATTTTATGCATGGTGAGAGTTTGTGCGACGACATTTGCACCTTCTGAAGTTGTTGGGAACATTCTACCCACCCAGAGAAAGCACAGACAAAGACTAAGAAATAGCGGAGCCGTTTATCAGGCAGGATGTGAGTGAAGTCTACTTGCCAATCGTGCCCAGGTATCTGGCCCCAAGCTTGGTAGGTAGGAAAAGGCCATGGCCAAAGGGAGCCCTAGGGTGACACTGAGTGGCAGACAGAGCAGGACTGGGTGATTTCTCGAACATGGCTGGAAAGGTGAGGACAAGTGACAATAGGGTGGAGAGGTCGTAAGAGAGGTTGTAACCGACATGAAAAGAGTTGTGGAGACTTTGGAGAATAGGGATTGTTTGAGAGTGAGGAAAAACAAAGTGCCCTTCTTTGACACACCATGGTCTTTGATTTTGAAGGTTTGGGGCACAGAAGTCCTCCTTTTCTTCTGAGGAGTAAAGAGGAGAGAACAAGGACAGGGACAGAAACTAGCCTTGCACAGGTTGTAGGGCTACTTGTTTGGCTACCTTATCTGCTAGAGCATCTCCAGCTGATACAGAATTGTCTGGGATTTGGTGGCCCCTGCAATGAATGATGGCAACTTTCTGCGGGAGCCTGGCAGCTTGAAGGAGTTTGCTGATGAGAGAGCCATTTATGACAGGAGTGTTTTTTGCAGTTAGGAAACCTCGTTCTTTCCAGATGCACAAGTGTGAGTGCACTATGTGGAACGCATAATGAGAATTTGAATATATGTTGATCTGTTGTCTGGCTGCTAGAGTGAGAGCTCAAGTGAGGGTGATGAGTTCAGCTTTTTGGGAGGTGGTGCCTAGGAGGAGCGGATTGGTTTCAGTAGTGTGTGTGGGGGGTGACACTATAGTATAGCCAGCATGCCAGCATTCTTGATGTAGGAAGGAACTACCATCTACAAACCAAGTAAAGGAAGCATCTGGAAGGGATTAGTCTGTTAGGTTTGGAAAATGAAAAGAAAGGTTTGAAGAGTGTTCACACAGAAGTGTGTAGGGTCTTGGGCGGTTGTAGCTTCAGGTAAGAGCATGGCCAGGTTTAGACGGGAACTGATTAGCATGGTGATGTGAGGAGTTTCTGTGAATAGAGCATACAGTTGGAGGAGCTGTGGGGCAGAGATGAGACTTAGTACACTTCAGTGAGCTAGCATGTCTTTGAAGTTACGGGTTGAATAAACTCTTAAATTGGCATGGAGAGATGGTTTTAGGCTTTCAAGGGTGAGGACAGCAGCAGCCACCAATGCTCGGACGTCAGCAGGCCATCTGAGAACTGTGGCTTCAAGCTGTTTGGAGAGGTAGGCGACAACCTGGAGGGTGGGTGCCTCAGACTGGGTTAGAACACCTAGTGCGACTCCACGCGTTCGTCGGTATCGAGGGAGAAAGGTTTGGTGCGGTCTGGGAGAGTGAGGAGAGGGGCTGAGGTGACAGCATTCTGGAGTAGATGGAAAGGTTGGGTAATAGGCTTTGCAGGGTTTGAAGGCTCATGGAGAGGGCCTTTAGCAGCTTGGAATAATGGTTTGGCAAGTAGAGCGAAGGAGGGAACCCAGAGCCTAAAATATCCCCCAGTCCTAGAAAAGAGAATTTCTTGCTTAGTCTTGCTGAGGTGGGAGGGATTGGAGGAGAGATATGTGGTCAGTTGTGAGCCCTCAGGTTTTTGGGGTAAGAACTAGGCCTAGATAGGTGACTGAGGGGGTGCATATTTGTGTCTTTCTTAGGGGAGACCCGATACCCCCGTTCTACCAAGAAGTTTAAAAGATAGATAGTATGGGCATTGCAGTCTCTTTGAAAGGGGCTACACAGGAGCAGATCATCAACATACTGAAGGAGAGTGGACGGTTTTAGGGATAAGGTACAGAGGTCGCGAGCAAGAGCCTGTCTGAAAAGATAGGGACTGTCTCTAAAACCTTGAGGTAGTATACACCAGGTAAGCTGATGTGAAAGGTGGGTATCAGGGTTTTCCCATGTAAAGACAAAGACGTTTTGGGAATCAGGGTGTAAAGGAATTGTGAAAAAAAATCCTTTAGGTTTAGAACAGAAAAATGTGTGGTATTGGAGGGAATTGCAAAAAGTAAAATATATGGATTAGGAACTACTGGACATACTGGGAGTACAGCTTGGTTAATGAGCCTGAGGTCCTGGACTAAGTGATAAGTTCCATCTGGCTTTTTTTCAGATAGAATTGGTGTGTTAAAATGGGAGTCTGTTAGGTAGAGTAGATGACTGGTGAAGAGGCAAGAAATGATAGGATTTAAGCCTATAAGAGCTGCTTGGGGGATGGGAAAACTGCTTCTGTGATAGGAACTGGGTGGGCTCTTTAAGGGTAATGTGGACAGAGGTGTGGTATTTTGCGACTGAGGGTGTGGAAGTATCGCAAACAGCAGGGTTAACTATGGATGGGGAATAAGGAAAGGTAGCATGTTTTAAGGTGGGAGGTTGGAGGAGAAGAAAAAAGTTGGAAGCCCTGGAGAGGTCTGGGTTGATGCATTGGGTACTATGGGGAACATGGAAGTGGAGAGTAGTGTGGAGTTTTGAAAGGATGTCTCTGCCTAGGAGCAAAGTTGGGCATGACGGCAGGACTAAGAAAGAGTGAGTGAAGGAAAAGGTGTGCAGGGAGCAGAAAAGTGGAAGACGGGCTTGGAGTTTGGAGACTTGTCCATCAATTCCCACAACAGAGACTTGGGAGGACTTGGTGGGTCCTGAAAAATTAGGTAAAGCAGAGTAGGTTGCCTGGGTATTAATTTAAAAAGACATACTGGCCTACCTGCCACTGAAAAGAAACCAGGCACATTCCTCCATATATCTCCCAACTCCCTGAGCCCAGCACAAACACATTCCTCCATATATCTCCCAACTTTAGAAAAACACCACCTGGGAAATCTCCGATAAGGGCACAGCGGGAACCAATAAAAAATGCTAAATGTATAATGTTAACCAATTGTAATGTTGTAACCAAAAGAATTCCCTTGTTCCCCTGTAACTTTACATATCCTGTTTACATCAGGCTATAAAAAGCAAGCACTCGCATTGTTCCAGGCCCTCTTGTATGCTGTGGAAGGGAGGGACCAAGTTCGAACTTGCAGTAAAATATCCTTGCCGCCTGGCTTTGACTCTGGACTCTGGTGGTCTTCTTTAGGGAACAAACGGTCTGGGCATAACACCACCATCAGGGTTACCCTTGGCTCAGAGGAACAGATGGCAGTTGCGGGGCATCCGTTCCAGGACACTGTCAGTCTTCAGTGGCAAGGCCGACGAGATCTGAGTAGGCGATTTTGGCCGGCTCAGGAAGGGATGGGGGCGGTCCTTGTGGAAGCCACCCACAGTCTGACTTCCAGTGGGGTCTTCTGTAGAGGGGGCATGGCCTGGTGGGCTTACCTGGGTTTGGGCATTGTCTGGACCAGTGGCCTTCATTACTGCACTTGAAACAGGCACCAGGTGGAGGTAGACGGCTAGGAGGCTTCTGTGTGGAGCTGTGGCCCTGTGGACTTGCAGGACCCCGATGGCAGAGGCAAGCATTTGAAACTCTTCCTATTTTTGCCGTTTACTTTCTTCATCACAATTGTTGAAGACTTTGAAGGCTAAATTAAGAAAGTCTCACTGTGGGGTTTGAGGGTGGTCGTCAAGCTTCTGAAGCTTGCACCGAATTTCAGGGGTGGATTGGGAGATGAACCGAAGGTTTAAGATAGTAGTTCCTTTTGGGCTGGCTGGCCTTAGGTTGGTATACTTTCTCATGGCTTCAGTTAAATGAGAGAGAAAAAGGGCTGGGTTTTCATCAGGACCTTGGGTGATTCCTGAAAGTTTTTCATAGTTGACTGCTTTAGGGTACGCTTTTTGAGTCCTCCTAGGAGACACACAATCATGTAGTCTCGATGGTGGTGTCCAGGGGCCCTGTCTTGATAATCCCAGTGGGATCCTGGTTAGGGACTACTTCTGCACCAGTAGGCTGGGCAGGAGCTTGGTGATGAATTGTATCAGCATGTCCTTGAGCTAGGGTCCAGATATGGTCCTGGTCTTCTGGGGTGAGAGTGGAAGAAAGGATAATATAGAGGTCATGCCAAGTTACTTCATAAGACTGAGTGAGGTACTGAAACTCTCTAACATAAAAGGTAGGGTCTTCTGGAAATGAACCAAGTCTTTTGTTAATTTGAGAGGTATCAGTGAGGGAGAAGGAACTTGAACTCTAACAATACCATCAATTCCTGCTACTTCCTGAAGGGGGCACTCTAGCACAGATGGCTGAAGTAAGGGTGGGGCATGGGCCAAAGATGGCGCCTGAGCCAGTATGGGCAGGAGAGAAGGAAGAACATGGAAGTGGTTCCTGCTGAGGGTTTGAAGGGGAAAGGGAGGTTGAGTTAACAGGCAGTGGAGGATAGACAGGGGAGTAAGCTGGCAGGATGGGTTTACAAGCATCAAGAGAGGGTGGTGGGGGAGGAAAATGGGTACAGGCAATACTAGAATTGCCCTGAAGAAGGGACAGTGTAGGAAAATAAGTAAATACTGCTTACTGGGAAGATGGCGGCTGGGAAGACGGTGGCTGAGAAGATCACAGCTGAGAAGATAAAGAGGAGGTTTGGGGGTTAAAAAAGACAGTTGAGAGGGAGAGGTAGGGGCTGGGAGGGGTGGACAGCAGTCAGCTGGATCTAATGAGGATAAAGAGGTGGGGTGGGGAGGTGAAAGGCAATCTGCACAGTGAGAATGAAGAAGGATTTGAATAGGTAAGCAAGAATTGCAGAGCTTGGGTTGTGATCTGAGTGCAAAAAGGCCTGGACATAAGGAATTTCTCCCCGTTTCTCCAGTCGTCAACAATAATTGCTTGAATCAGTTAAAATTGTAAAGTTGAATGTTCCATTTGCAGACCATTTGGATCCGTTATCTAATTCATACTGTGGCCAGACTGAATTGCAAAAAAAAAGACAAGGCACTTAGGGCGGATGTCTTGCCTGAGGCCTAAGGTTTGCAGGTTTTGATGAGACTGCCTAGAGGGCTGTCCTTTGGAATAGGAGACTGGACATTTCCCATAACGGGGGTAGGCTCCAGAGAACAGGGAAAAGGAGGGTGTCCTGGACAGCCAGAGGGAAACGATAAAAGGAGTGATGGTCACTGCTGCCTTTTTCATTCCCGGAACAGGATCAAATTACTTAGAGGCATCTCCCTAAGACCAGATGATCAGCGAGTGCCTGTAACACGCTGGAGTCTTTTTGAACCAGTGTTGGATTTTTGGACCAGAGAAACCAGTTAAGTGAGATAAGTGACCGATGTGCATGCACAGAGAGGCCAACTGGAGGCTGGGGAGCTTCCTTTGTCTGTCTGCTGTGGCCTGCTCTCCCAGGTGAAGCGGTAGGTCCCCGAGGGACATGGACCAAAGCCCCTCCTGGGTTTCGGCACCAGATGCAAGGCTCTTGTATTGGTTCGAACTCTGAGAGCACGCTAAAAGACAACAGGAGGCAGTGTGGAGCAACGCATGTTTTAATAAGCACCTGGGTGAAGATGGGCTGAGACCTAAAATGGCATCAGCCCAGAATGAGGATGGGGCAGGGGTTTTATAGTCCTCTGTAAGCAGGAAATTTCCCAGTCTGATGTGACTGCTATGTAGTACCCAGACAGCCTCCCTCTCGATCTTCAGGGAGTATGTGTCTTCTGGCCAGCTCTCTTCCTGCTTCTGCTATCTTGCTGACGCAGGCTGCTGGTGCAAGTGGCCTTGCGCCTTGGGACTGGGCCTGAGGAGGGAGGAGTTATTCATTCCTTTAAGCTTTCAGGCCCCAGGGAGAATCTTTCAGAAGGCCACTAAAACCTGGGTCTGGCAAATCGGCAGTTGGAATGAACTTCCACGGGTAAAATTTCTCTTGAGAATTTTGCTGTGCCATTTCTAGAAGGTTCCATCTTGAAAGGCAACATCTACAGCATACCAATCTTCATTGCTTTGCTGGAATTTAAGGTTAAAGGTGGTGATTCACCATAATCATCTTAATGACTCTTATCAGTAATACAACAATTCTTTCCTTGAAGAAAAAAAATTTAGTTTATAACACAGGCGTTATGGGTTTCTTATGGTCATAATTGGATTCTAACATGTCAAAATATGGTAAACAGACATGTTGCTACTATTATTTAGAATGCTGATATAAACACTTTTTATAAAATGTCTTTCAGCCCAGTACCACCTTTGAAGTTATTTTCTTGAGATTTATTCTCTAGTGTAAAATGACTGGGTCAAAACAATATAAATATCAATAGTTACTACTAATTGTGTTCCTTTTATGTGTCAAACACACTCTAGATATTATCATTTTTATCCCAAAGGCAGCCCTATGTAGTAGTTATTTTTTATTATCACATTTTGCCCACAGGCAAACTGAGACAAAGAAAAGCTGAATAAGGTCCCTATAGCAATAGAGAAAATAAGTGTTAAAGATAGAACTGAAAACTAGTTTCTTCCACATGGCTCCAAAGACCATGCTCATTCCAGAACACACTACTGTTCACAAACATTGTGACCTCAAGACTCCTTTACACTCTTAAAAATCATTTAAGAGGGGTCAGCCATGGTGACTCACCCCTGTAATCCCAGCACTTTGAGAGGCTGAGGCGGGTGGATCACTTGAGGTTAGGAGTTCGAGACCAGCCTGGTCAACATGGTGAAACCTCATTTCCACTGAAAATAGAAAAACTAGCCAGTTGTGGTGGTGCACACCTATAGTCCTAGCTAGTCAGGCGGCTGAGGCCGAAGAATCGCTTGAACCCAGCAGGTGGAGGTTGCAGTGAGCCGAGGTCACACCACTGCACTCCAGCCTGGGTGAAAGAGCGAGACTCCATCTCGAGAAACAAAAAAAAAAACTTTAAAAAATTATTTAAGAGGAAAAGAAGAAATTCTAGAGAAGAAATAAAAGTCAAATTAAAAGGCTGTGTTCAATTATTAGTAATGAACAATTAGAGTTTGAAATTAGTAACATAATACCGTTTATATTAGCACCAAAACAATGAAATACTTCGGTATAAATCTAAATAAAATATGTTCAAGATTTATATGACAAAAGCTATAAAACTTGGATAAGAAGTCCAGAAAGACCTAAATAAATGGAGAGATATTTCATGTGCATGGATAAGAAGACTCAATATTGTTAAAATATCATTTCTTCCCAATTTGATCTATAGCCTCAATGCAGTGCTACTCAAAAGCTCAGCAAGTTTAGTTTGTGAACATTAACAAACTTATTTTAAGATGACTGATAGAGAAAGGCAAAAGACACAATAGCCAATACATTGAAGAAGAAAAATAAAGTTAGAGAACTGACACTACCAGACATTAAGACTTACTACAAAGCTACAGTAATCAAGACAGTATGGTATTGTTAAAAGAACAGACAAATACATCAATGGAACAGAATATAGAGTCTGGAAATAGACTCATACAAATATAGTCAACTGATCTTTGACAAAAGAGCAAAGGCAATATGATGGAGAAAAGATAGTCTTCTCAGCAAATGATGCTAGAACAGGACATCCACATGCAAAAAAAAAAAAAAAAATCTAGACATAGACCTTACACCCTTCATAAAAATTAACATTGTTTATAGACCTAAATGTAAAATGCAAAATGATAAAACTCCTAGAAGATAACAAAGAAGAAAATCTAAGTTAATTTGAGCTAGTAATCACTTTTTAGACAAAACACCAAATGCACGGTTGATAAAAGAATAAAGGTAAACTGGACTTCTTTAAAATGAAAAAAAATCTTCTGATCTGTAAAAGCCAATGTTCAGAGAATGAAAAGACAAGCCCCAGACTGGAAGAACATCTTTATAAAACACATTCTGATATAGGATTGGTATCCAAAAAATATAAAAGAACTCTTAAAACTCAACAATAAGAAAACAAAGAACCCAATTAAAAATGGGCAAAAGGCCTACACACCTCATCAAACAAAATATACAGATGGCAAATAAGCATATGAAAATATATTCCATATAATATGTCATAAGGAAATTGCAAATTAAAACAATGAGATACCATTACATACCTGTTAGAGTGACTAAACCCCAGAACACTGACAACACCAAATGCTGGCAAGAATGTGAAGCAACAAGAATTTTCATTCATTGTGAATGGAAATGCAAAATGATATAGCCACTTTGGCAGACAATTTGGCAATTTCTTAAAAACTAAACACACTCTTACCATACAATCCAACAGTGGTGCTCCTTGGAATTTACCTCAATGAGTTGAAAACATACATACACAAAAAACCTGCACATGAATGTTTATAGCAGCTTTATTCATAATTGCCAAAACTTGAAATCGTCCAAGATGTCCATCAATAGATGAATGAATAAACAAACATGAAACATTCTTACAATGGCATATAATTCATTGCTAAAAAGAAATGAGTCATTAGCCAGAAAAAAAACAGGGAGAAACCTTAAATGCATATTGCTAAGCAAAAGAAGCCAATCTGAAAAAGCTATATGATTACTATATGATACTATAAGATTTCAACATGACATTCTAGAGAAGGCAAAACTAGATAAGACAGTAAAAGGACTAGTGGTTGCCAGGAGTTCAAGAGGAGGGAGGGAAGAATGAGTAAGTAGAAGACAGAAAATGTTTAGGACAGTGAAGCTAATCTGTGTAACATTATAATGGCAGCCACATGTCATTATATATTTGTCGAAACCCATAGAATGTACAACAGAAAGAGTGAACCTTAATGTAAAGTGTGGACTTTGGTTAATAATATTGTATCAGTATTGATTCATCAACTATAATAAACATACTGCATTAATGCAACATGTTAATAATACAGGAAATTGTTGGGGGGCAGCGTTGGGGGGTGTGTGTGTGTGTGTGTGTGTGTGTGTAGGAATGAGGAGTTTTATGGAAACTCGACTTCCTGCTTAATTTTTCTATACACCTAAAAGTACTCTAAAAGAAAAAAGTCTATAAATTTTTAAAAGAGTGATAAAAGGTCATACTGAATAACAAAAAAATATTGTGGATCTCAAAGAGCTCTTGTTTATGTGAGTTATATCTATCAATATTTATCATATTAGAAATTTAAATTTTTAAAATATTTATTTAAAAATAACTGTAATAAATCTATTACATGTTAACATAAATAACACTTTTGTAAGAAAAAAACTGTATTTTCCAAAACAAAAAAAATAGTGAAAAATGTTTTACATTTTTGCAAATATCCTTAATATCTGCTTTAATAGAAGACAGCTAAATGTACATATTTGTTTCTGCATTCAAATTGTTGCAATATATTTTTTTGGTTGACTTATGTGAAGAAAATCTAACCTCACATACATATGTAGTTGGAAAAGGGAGTAGTATTTTAATAGGCTTTTCATATAATTATGGATAGTCTTTGATACAACACCCAAACTTGACAAATGGTAGTTTCTTACAGGTTTGTTGCAATGTAAAATCTGAAACTTTATTACAAATGTTTTTTTCTTACTCTATTACATTAAAATCCACTGGCCTCTCTTGAGTTCTGAATGTATCTTTTTGTCATTGCACACTTTTGCAAATTATACATTCATCATTTAAAAAGTATTGTTTCATTTTGTTATGCAGATTTTCCAAATGTTGGTATATTTTATTACACAATATAAAAAATCATATTCATTAAAATCATCATTGATCTAATCAGAAATACGTTAAGAATTAAACTCATGGTGGTAGATAATATTTTCCAAAATTCTAGTATTCACTTGAAAGTTTGGACTTTGTCGTTGATGACAAATCCTGTCAGTTGTTTACCTTAAGGTAAAATTGTATCCTTTTAGAGAAAATGTCTGTCAAATACCAAAGTCTTAATAACCCTAATTTGTCTGTCAGTCATTGTTTCAGGTGAAATGGTATTTCATGACAAAAGCAGCTGCTTCAGTTCCCAGTACAAACAATGGCACAAGTGTTTTCCTTGAGACAAGCATCAAGCAGCAAAAGCGCTGTACACACTCTTCTCATTTCATCCCACAGAATATTAAGAAGATGTGGACTCAAGAGTTGATGTATCATAAAACTAATAATCTTTACTTCAAGGACATGTGTAAGCTAAAACTGACATTTTTGAAATGTGAGTACATAGCGGTAAAGAATGAAATGACTGGTAGCACAGTTTGCTCTGTGCTAAGAACCAGCAGTTTTACCCTTTCTTTCATATCATCATTGCAAATGTCAACACAGTGTAAAGGGCAAATAATGCCTTTGTATTCTTAGGAAAGAGTTTTGATCTTGTAGACCCTCTGAAAGAGCCTCTAGGACACCCTAGAGTCTATGAACCACACTTTGAGAACCCCTGAACCACATTGTATTAATAATGATAGTATGAATATAATTGCTACCATTTATGTGCTTGAGTCAGACATCCCTGTAATTCCTTAAGCCGCATTACTTCTCATTTCTTATTAATCAGTTTGTTTGACAAATATTAATTGTTGGGTACTCAGTGAACCCAGGAAATGGTTGCTGCCCATAAAGATGATAGAAGGTGTTAGAGAAGACAAAAATGTAAAGCAGACATCAGAAATGTGATCAGTCTGAAAATCTGAAGGTGCTATGGAGTAGCTTAAACTAAAAAACTTTCAAACAAAATAGATAAGATAAAAAACCGTTTCCATTTTAGACCTAGTGAGTTTGAAGTTTAAAGGAGCAATGCAGTGCATGAACTTTCAGCAAGAAGAAAGAAATGCTTGTAACAAGAAGTGAGAAATTAAATGAGACACAGTATAAAGAAATAGATTGATTTTGTTTTTCTTTTCTTTTTTTTTTTTTTTTTTTTTTGATGGGGTCTTACTCTTTTTCCCAGGCTGGAGTGCAGTGGCGCAATCACGGCTCATTGCAAGCTCTGCCTCCCGGGTTCACGCCATTCTCCTGCCTTAGCCTCCCGAGTAGCGGGGACTACAGGTGCCCACCACCATGCCTGGCTGGTTTTTGTTTTTGTTTTTGTTTTTGTTTAGTAGAGATGGGGTTTCACCTTGTTAGCCAAGATGGTCTCTATCTTCTGACCTCGTGAGCCACCTGCCTCGCCCTCCCAAAGCGCTGGGATTACAAGCATGAGCCACCACACCCGGCCGATGTTTTTATTGTTAGCTACTTTGAGTAATTAAGTGGAAATTTGATTGAGAAAAATTACAAAGTAGGGTTTCTCAGCCCCAGGAACTGAGAACAGAAAATAAAGGTGTATGGTTAAGTGGAGGAACTGAAGATTTACCTTTCAAGAACAGAATTTGAGTGCTTTATTAGTTTTAAATGTGTTCATAATTGTATCAAGTGCTACAGCAAAAAACAGCTAACAAACTGGTCAGAAGTGAGAAAATCAATGTATGTAAAACACTGTGGCTTCTTTGCTTACAAGGAGCATCATTCATTTTCTTATTTGACAAATAGTAGGTTGGTGCAAAAGTAATTGTGTTTTTTTCATAAAAGGGATGGCCAAGGCCGGGCACCGTGGCTCATGCCTGTAATCACAGCACTTTGGGAGGCCGAGGTGGGCAGATCACTTGAGGTCAGAAGTTTGAGATTAGCCTGGCCAACAGGATGAAACCCCATCTGTACTAAAAATACAAAAATTAGCCAGATGTGGTTGCGGGTGCCTGTAGTCCCAGCTACTCAGGAGGCTGAGGCAGGAGAATCGCTTAAACCCAGGAGGCGGAGGTTGCAGTGAGCTGAGATTGTACCACTGCACTCCAGCCTGGCAACAGAGCGAGACTCCATCTCAAAACAAAACAAAACAAAACAAAAACGACCAAAATTTTGAGAATCTGGAAAATTTACAGTGGCATGGGAGTAGCTTAAACTAGAAATTTTTTAATGGGATGGATATGATGAAGTAATCAGAAAGGAACTATCTCAACTAGCAGAAGTGCAAGGTGCTTTTCTAGGAACTTCAGTGAATACAAAAATGAGTCAGACAAATTCTGCCTTCACGGGACTTACAATCTTGCAGAAGAGTGAAGACGTGTATGCTGGAGGGCAGTGGACATTTGTTGCTTTATTTTGGCTTCCCAGTAGCTGAATTATTTTGTAAATGTAGGGACTCTCCCATTGTATGGGTCTTTGGGAGAGGCAGAGTCTTGCCATCTACTATGAAAGTCAAGGAGTCAGATATTCTGTGTCCTTGAACCCTACCATTTTGACTGTGAGCACTTAACTTAGGATTAACAAATGTATGTACCCACCCTGGACTTCAAATCTTAAGCAAGTGGTGAAAGATGAAAGATAGGAAGAAGATATCGTATTGGCTCCTAGACCTAGCAGCAGCAGTGGGATATGGTGACAATAAAGGTGATGGCATCCTTGCCAGATGCTTCTGTCTGGCCTACAGATAACCCCGCCTGCTTTTCAGCCATCCATTTTGTGAATCTCCACATTTATTCAACAAATCATTTTTGCTGTTCTTCAAAATTATCAGAGTTGGCTACTATTGTTTGCAACCAACAACCTTGACTAATACAGACATATGAAATTTGTCTCTGTGAGAAAATCTCATAGAGGGCAAGCATTTGAGCTGTATCTTGAAGAATACTGCAAATACTGGCAATATGATACAAGAGCATTCCAAGATAAGAGAATTGCCTGAGTAAAGGCATTGAGGTGGAAAATTTATTCATTCTTCCATTCATTATTTTATTTTGTATTTATTGATCTTCCACTCTAGATAAAGTACTATTCTAGATACTGTGGATACAGCAATAGGCAAGATGCAGTATTAGTTGAAGTATGGGGCACAGAGAGATGGGGTAAGTAGACAGGGTTAAAATTACGATAATATTACAGAAATGAAGTTGGCAAGGCTTTTAACTCATTGGATGTGGGCAGTGAGGATGGTTGGGGAGTTTTGCACCCAACTGAACAGGATGGTATTGGTGTCATTAACACAAGGAGATCAGAGGAAGAAAGTTGGGCAGGGAGGGTGATCATTTCCATTGTAGACTTAGTGAGTTTGAGATTTAAAGGGACATTGTGGCACAGAAATCTGGCAGGTAGTCAGAAATTAGTGACTGAACTTTGGGAGAAAGAATAGAGATTTTGGAGTCATGTTCATGAGGTAAGAGATTATGAAGCAGTGGGGAGGATGGTCATGGTGGGGGGATATATGTGTGTCTCTCTGTGTGTGTATGTATGTAACGTAGACTGACAAAACAAGGGGCTCCAGCACTGGTCTTTGAAGAACATCTGAATTTAGGAGTCCAGAGAGATCCAAATGTGTATACAAAGAAATATAATACAATATGCAGAAAGGAAGGCACCTTAAGAGAAGTACAGATGGTCCTATAGGACTTCATAAGAGAGAGATTTCTTCCAGCTGAGGAGTTCAGGAAAGGCTTCACTAAGGATGTGACATTTAAACTGGGTCAAATTTTATTCATGCATGTCCAAACTTTTTATTTCTATTTCTTTGTGAACTTTCATCACCGCTACAGTTATTATAGGTCTGAACAGTGTGATCTCACTGATGGAGTGAAGGAGGGTCAACTGAGGATTCTTTGGCAGGTGAAACACTCCATAGGTTATGAAAAATAATTCTTCCAGTTATCTCTTTTATGTGACTGGAACTTGTCTATAGTAAAAGTAATTTGTTTCTTGTGGCTTTGTTTCAGAATTTTTTTTTAGACATTTTATGTTAAAAAAATATTCTACTTGTAAAATATTCCTTTCATTTAAATTGTATTATTTTTTGTTTGCCTTATGGTTTATCAGTTCCTTTGTGTGTACTACAGTTTTACTTGCGGAGAGGCTTATAGTCTGTGTGGTTTATCATAATTGCCAGCAGGTACATTGCAATTATTTTGTCTGCTGGGGTTGGATAGATTGCTTTAATCAAGGAAACGGATGCCAAGAGTTGAGTTTCAAGACATATTGTTGCCAACAAAGTGTATAGGCACCATTGGTAACATTCATGTCACTTACAATAGGCCCAACCTGAATTAAAGAGTCTACGTATAGAAAGTGTCAAGGAAAATCATAAGTGAACAAACTTCAACTTGGTGAATGACTCCTTTTTTCTTGGTCAACTAAAAATATTTGAAATGAAAAGAGAACGTGAGTGTCAGAATATCTGAAAAGTTTTTTCAAGGCTTTCTGGAAAAAACAGTAGAGGGAAAAAGGATGAGAGGAACTGTGATGAGATGTATCACAGGCTCTGGCACCTGTAGCAAAGGAAAATCATGGTCATGCTCTGAGAATGCGAGCACTGGGAGACCGGAGGGGCTGTGCCTTCCAAACCAGTGTGGTGACCTGCCTCTGTGGGGATCTCATTCCAGAGCTCAGGTAAGAGTGGTGGGCTAAAGAAATGAACTCTCAAAGAACATATTTGGCCCTATCCTTTCTACATCTCCTGGGGTGGGCCAGGGGAATGGTTTGTGGTAAAATATTCCTAACATAAAATTTAGCATTTCAGTCCTTTATAAGTGTTCAATTCAATGGCATTAAGTACAATGACAGTGTTGTGCAACCTTCACCACGATTTCCAGCACTTTTTCATCACTGCACACGGAAACGTTATACCCATTAAACACTAACTCCTATTTGTCTCTTTCTCTAACCTCTAGTAACCTCTGTTCTACTTTCTGTTTCTATGAGTTTGACTTGGGCCCAAGTTGATCCTCCTACCTCATCCCCCAGAGGAGATGGGTCCACCGGGCGTGCCACCATAACCAGCTGATTTCTA
Source organism: Theropithecus gelada (assembly GCF_003255815.1). NCBI lineage: Eukaryota > Metazoa > Chordata > Mammalia > Primates > Cercopithecidae > Theropithecus > Theropithecus gelada. The sequence continues at coordinate 68,116,602 of NC_037676.1, read as the reverse complement.
TAATTTTCATAAAGATGAAGTTTCACTATGTTGCCCAAAACTCCTGGGCTCAAGTGATCCACCGGCCTCGGCCTTGGCCTCCTACAGTGCTGTACAGGTTTGGAGCCTAGCTGCAATGGGCTCTCCCATGTAGCCTAGGCATGTGTGAGACACTGCACCCAGCCCGATGCCATCTTCTTAAAGCAGGCTTCCCTGACCTCTGTATCTCACTTTCTAATACGCCTCCCTGTTTTATTTTTCTTCATGGCACCTAACACTAGCTTGTTATGTCATGTTATGTCAGGTCATGCACAGTCATATGCTGCGTAACCACGTTCCAGCCAGCAATGAACCACATACACCATAGTGGTCCTGTAAGATTTAATGGAGCTGAAAAATTTCTGTCTCCTACTGATGTTGTAGTCGTCTTGATGTCATAGTGCAACACATTACTCATGTGTTTATGACAACGCCAGTGTAAACCTACTGTGCTGCCAGTCATATTAAAGTATAGCACACACACAATTATGTACAGTACATATTTTATATTTACATAAATGACTATGTTACTGCTCTAAGTATTTGCTATACTCTACTTTTCACCATTATTTTAGAGTATATTTCTCGTACTTATTTAAAAAAAAGTTAACCGTGAAACAGCCTCAGGCCAGTCCTTCAGGAGGTGAGGAGGTATTCCAGAAGAAGGCATTGTTATCTTAGGCTATAATAGCTCCCTGAGTATTATTGCCGCTGAAGACCTTCCGGTGGGACAAGATGTGGAGGTGGAATTGATATTATCAATATCACAACTGATAATCAATTGTGATATTGATAATCCCAACCCTGGGTAGGCCTAGGCTAACGTGTGTGTTTGTGTCTTAGATTTTAACAAAAAAGTATAAAAAGCTAAAACTATACATATGTTTTAATAGAAAAAATCTTTCTAGAATAATATACAGAAAATATTTTTGTATAGCTATATAATGTTTGTTTCAAGCTGAGAGTTATTATGAAAGAGTCAAAACATTTTTAAAACTTTATGTCTATAAAGCAAAAGAGTTACAGTAAGCTAAGTTTAATTTATTATTGAAGAAATAATTTTTTCAATAAATGGAGTGTAGCTTAAGTGTATAGTCTTTATAAAGTCTACAGTATTGTACAGTACTGTTCTAGGCCTTCACATTCACTCACCACTCACTGACTCACCCAGAGCAACTTCAAGTCCTGCAAGTTCCATTCGTGATAAGTGTCCTATACAGGAGCATCATTTTAAAAATCTTTAATGCAATATTTTTACTTTACCTTTTTTATGTTTAGATATATTTAGATACATAAATACCATTATGTTACAATTGCTGGCAGTATTCAGTATAATAATATGCTGTACAGGTTTGGAGCCTAGCTGCAATGGGCTATCACATGTAGCCTAGGCATGTGGTAGGTTATACTTTCTAGGTTAGTGTAAGTACTCTCTATGATAGTCGCACAATGACAATATCATCTTAGGGCACTTCTGAGAATGTATTCCTATCGTTAAGCAATGCATGACTGTATTTATTTGTTTATTTCCACTATCCACCATTAAAATTTTAACATCATTAGGGTAGGGACCAATCTATGTCTCATCTCTAGTGCCTACCAGATTGCCTAACCCATAGTAGTCATTCAACAAATATGCGGTGAATAAACGAATGAAAAATTGATTTGAAATAAAATAAAGACTTTTCAAAAATTTTGATTAAAACCCTGTGTATTAATTTCCTCAGGTTTTGGCAACAAAGGACCACAGATTGGTTTGTTTAAAACAAGAGAAATTTGTGATCTCACAGTTCTGGAGGCTAGAAGTCCAAAATCAAGGTGTCAGCAGGGTTGATTCTTGCCAGCACCTCTGAGGGAGAATCTGTTCCATGCCTCTCTCCTTGCTTCTGGTGATGGCAGACAATACTTGCCATCCCTTGGCTCATAGATGCATCAATCCAGCCTCTGGTGTCATCTGCACGTGGCATTCTCCCTGTGTCTATGCCTTCACATTGCTGTTTTCTCGTAAGGACATCTGTCATAATGTGTTAGGGGATTATGCTGTCTTCACATCATTGTCTTCTTTTTTTTTGAGACGGAATTTTGCTCTTGTTGCCCAGGCTGGAGTGCAATGGCAGAATCTTGGCTCTCCGCAACCTCCGTCTCCCAGGTTCAAGTGATTCTTCTGCTTCAGCCTCCTGAGTAGCTGGAGTTGCAGGCATATGCCACCACGTCTGGCTAATCTTATATTTTTAGTAGAGATGGGTTTCTCCATGTTGGTCAGGCTGGTCTTGAGCTCCCGACCTCAGGTGAACTGCCCACCCGGGTATCCAAAGTGCTGAGATGACAGGTGTAAGCCCCCACCCCTGGCCATCCTTGTCTTCTTATAAGGACATCTGCATAGTGCATCCTAATCCTGTGACCTTATCTTAATTTAACTAATTACATCTGCAATGACCCTATTTCCAAATAAGTTCACATTCTGAGGAACTGGAGGTTAGGATCTCAACATATATATTTTTTGGTGGGGTGGTAGGGCAACCATAATTCAACCCACTGATGCAAGACAGGTGAGTCTCAAAATTGGGACTTAGCCTGGGAGGGTTCTTGGCTTCACCCAGGAAAGAATACAAGGGTAAGCCAGTGGTGTTAAACAGCAACTTTTATTGAAGTGGCAGTGTACAGAAGCAGAGGTACTGCTCTTTGCAGAGCAGGGCTACCCTGTAGGCAGTGTGCTCAGAGAAGCAGCTCAGAGACAGTTTTGCAGTCATATTTATACCCACTTTTAATTGTATGCAAATTAAGGGGTGTTTTTGCAGAAATTTCTAGGAAAAGAATGATAACTTCCAGGTCATCAGGTCATTGCCATGGAAAGGGGCAGTAACTTCCGAGTGTTGGCATGGCAATGGTAAACTAACATGGCACACTGGTGGGCATGTCGCATGGAAAGCTGCTTCACCCCAGCCCTGTTTTAGCTAGTCTTCAATTTGGTGCATGTCCGAGCCCCACTTCCAGAGTTTAGTCTTGCTGCCTACCTCATCATTAAAATACGCTATAACCAATATTTCTTAAATATTTGTTTATTTAAGAAATGAAATAACTTAAATATTTCATTATTTAAACTACTTGTTTTTTAGATGGAGTCTTGTTCTTGTTGCCCAGGCTGGAGTACAGTGGCACGATCTCAGCTCACTGCAACCTCCACCTCCTGGGTTCAAGCAATTCTCCTGCCTCAGCCTCCCAAGTAGCTGCTACTACAGGTGCGTGCCACTATGCCAGGCTAATTTTTTTTTTTATTATACTTTAAGTTCTAGGGTACATGTGCATAACGTGCAGGCTTGTTACATATGTATACCTGTGCCATGTTGGTGTGCTGCACCCATCAACTCATCAGCACCCATCAACTCGTCATTTAAATCAGGTATAACTCCCAATGCAATCCCTCCCCCCTCCCCCCTCCCCGTGATAGGCCCCGGTGTGTGATGTTCCCCTTCCCGAGTCCAGGTGATCTCATTGTTCAGTTCCCACCTATGAGTGAGAACATGCGGTGTTTGGTTTTCTGTTCTTGCGATAGTTTGCTGAGAATGATGGTTTCCAGCTGCATCCATGTCCCTACAAAGGACACAAACTCATCCTTTTTTATGGCTGCATAGTATTCCATGGTGTGTATGTGCCACATTTTCTTAATCCAGTCTGTCACTGATGGACATTTGGGTTGATTCCAAGTCTTTGCTATTGTGAATAGTGCTGCAATAAACATACGTGTGCATGTGTCTTTATAGCAGCATGATTTATAATCCTTTGGGTATATACCCAGTAATGGGATGGCTGGGTCATATGGTACTTCTAGTTCTAAATCCTTGAGGAATTGCCATACTGTTTTCCATAATGGTTGAACTAGTTTACAATCGCACCAACAGTGTAAAAGTGTTCCTATTTCTCCACATCCTCTAGAGCACCTGTTGTTTCCTGACTTTTTAATGATTGCCATTCTAACTGGTGTGAGATGGTATCTCATTGTGGTTTTGATTTGCATTTCTCTGATGGCCAGTGATGATGAGCATTTTTTCATGTGTCTGTTGGCTGTATGAATGTCCTCTTTTGAGAAATGTCTTTTCATATCCTTTGCCCACTTTTTGATGGGGTTGTTTATTTTTTTCTTGTAAATTTGTTTGAGTTCTTTGTAGGTTCTTGATATTAGCCCTTTGTCTGATGAGTAGATTGCAAAAATTTTCTCCCATTCTATAGGTTGCCTGTTCAGTCTGATGGTAGTTTCTTTTGCTGTGCAGAAGCTCTTTAGTTTAATTAGATCCCATTTGTCAATTTTGGCTTTTGTTGCTGTTGCTTTTGGTGTTTTAGACATGAAGTCCTTGCCCATGCCTATGTCCTGAATGGTATTACCTAGGTTTTCTTCTAGGGTTTTTAAGGTATTAGGTCTAATATTTAAGTCTCTAATCCATCTTGAATTAATTTTCGTATAAGGAGTAAGGAAAGGATCCAGTTTCAGCTTTCTACTTATGGCTAGCCAATTATCCCAGCACCATTTATTAAATAGGGAATCATTTCCCCATTTCTTGTTTTTCTCAGGTTTATCAAAGATCAGATGGCTGTAGATGTGTGGTATTATTTCTGAGGGCTCTGTTCTGTTCCATTGTTCTATATCTCTGTTTTGGTACCATTACCATGCCGTTTTGGTTACTGTAGCCTTGTAGTATAGTTTGAAGTCAGGTAGCATGATGCCTCCAGCTTTGTTCTTTTGACTTAGGATTGTCTTGGCAATGCGGGCTCTTTTTTGGTTCCATATGAACTTTAAAGCAGTTTTTTCCAATTCTGTGAAGAAACTCATTGGTAGCTTGATGGGGATGGCATTGGATCTATAAATTACCTTGGGCAGGATGGCCATTTTCACGATATTGATTCTTCCTATCCATGAGCATGGTATGTTCTTCCATTTGTTTGTGTCCTCTTTTATTTCACTGAGCAGTGGTTTGTAGTTCTCCTTGAAGAGGTCCTTTACATCCCTTGTAAGTTGGATTCTTAGGTATTTTATTCTCTTTGAAGCAATTGTAAATGGGAGTTCATTCATGCTTTGGCTCTCTGTTTGTCTGTTACTGGAGTATAAGAATGCTTGCGATTTTTGCACATTAATTTTGTATCCTGAGACTTTGTTGAAGTTTCTTATCAGCTTAAGGAGACTTTTGGCTGAGACAATGGGGTTTTCTAAATATACAATCATGTCATCTGCAAACAGGGACAATTTGACTTCTTCTTTTCCTAACTGAATACCCTTGATTTCTTTCTCTTGCCTGATTGCCCTAGCCAGAACTTCCAACACTATGTTGAATAGGAGTGGTGAGAGAGGGCATCCCTGTCTTGTGCCAGTTTTCAAAGGGAATTTTTCCAGTTTTTGCCCATTCAGTATGATATTGGCTGTGGGTTTGTCATAAATATCTCTTATGATTTTGAGATACATTCCATCAACACCGAATTTATTGAGCATTTTTAGCATGTAGGGCTGTTGAATTTTGTCAAAGGCCTTTTCTGCATCTATTGAGATAATCATGTGGTTCTTGTCTTTGGTTCTGTTTATATGCTGGATTACGTTTATTGATTTGCATATGTTGAACCAGCCTTGCATCCCAGGGGTGAAGCCCACTTGATAATGGTGGATAAGCTTTTTGATGTGCTGCTGGGTCTGGTTTGCCAGTATTTTATTGAGGATTTTTGCATCGATGTTCATCAGGGATATTGGTCTAAAATTCTCTTTTTTTGTTGTGTCTCTGCCAGGCTTTGGTATCAGGATGATGTTGGCCTCATAAAATGAGTTAGGGAGGATTCCCTCTTTTTCTATTGATTGGAATAGTTTCAGAAGGAATGGTACCAGCTCTTCCTTGTACCTCTGGTAGAATTCGGCTGTGAATCCATCTGGTCCTGGACTTTTTTTTGGTTGGTAGGCTATTAATTATTGCCTGAAGTTCAGAGCCTGCTATTGGTCTATTCAGGGATTCAGCTTCTTCCTGGTTTAGGCTTGGGAGAGTGTAAGTGTCCAGGAAATTATCCATTTCTTCTAGATTTTCTAGTTTATTTGTGTAGAGGTGTTTATAGTATTCTCTGATGGTAGTTTGTATTTCTGTAGGGTCGGTGATGATATCCCCTTTATCATTTTTTATTGCGTCTATTTGATTCTTCTCTCTTTTCTTCTTTATTAGTCTTGCTAGCAGTCTATCAATTTTGTTGATCTTTTCAGAAAACCAACTCCTGGATTCATTTATTTTTTGGAGGGTTTTTTGTCTCTATCTCCTTCAGTTCTGCTCTGATCTTAGTTATTTCTTGCCTTCTGCTAGCTTTCGAATGTGTTTGCTCTTGCTTCTCTAGTTCTTTTAATTGTGATGTTAGAGTGTCAATTTTAGATCTTTCCAGCTTTCTCTTGTGGGCATTGAGTGCTATAAATTCCCCTCTACACACTGCTTTAAATGTGTCCCAGAGATTCTGGTATGTTGTATCTTTGTTCTCATTGGTTTCAAAGAACATCTTTATTTCTGCCTTCATTTCGTTGTGTACCCAGTAGTCATTCAGGAGTAGGTTATTCAGTTTCCATGTAGTGGAGCGGTTTTGATTGAGTTTCTTAGTCCTGAGTTCTAGTTTGATTGCACTGTGGTCTGAGAGACTGTTTGTTATAATTTCTGTTCTTGTACATTTGCTGAAGAGTGCTTTACTTCCAATTATGTGGTCAGTTTTGGAATAAGTGCAATGTGGTGCTGAGAAGAATGTATATTCTGTTGATTTGGGGTGGAGAGTTCTGTAGATGTCTATTAGGTCTGCTTGCTGCAGAGATGAGTTCAATTCCTGGATATCCTTGTTAACTTTCTGTCTCATTGATCTGCCTAATGTTGACAGTGGGGTGTTGAAGTCTCCCATTATTATTGTATGGGAGTGTAAGTCTCTTTGTAAGTCTCTAAGGACTTGCTTTATGAATCTGGGTGCTCCTGTATTGGGTGCATATATATTTAGGATAGTTAGCTCTTCCTGTTGAATTGATCCCTTTACCATTATGTAATGGCCTTCTGTGTCTCTTTTGATCTTTGATGGTTTAAAGTCTGTTTTATCGGAGACTAGGATTGCAACTCCTGGTTTTTTTTGTTCTCCATTTGCTTGGTAGATCTTCCTCCATCCCTTTATTTTGAGCCTATGTATGTCTCTGCATGTGAGATGGGTCTCCTGAATACAGCAGACTGATGGGTCTTGACTCTTTATCCAGTTTGCCAGTCTGTGTCTTTTCATTGGAGCATTTAGTCCATTTACATTTAAGGTTAATATTGTTATGTGTGAACTTGATCTTGCCATTATGATATTAACTGGTTATTTTGCTCATTAGTTGATGCAGTTTCTTCCTAGCCTCGATGGTCTTTACATTTTGGCATGTTTTTGCAATGGCTGGTACTGGTTGCTCCTTTCCATGTTTAGTGCTTCCTTCAGGGTCTCTTGTAAGGCAGGCCTGGTGGTGACAAAATCTCTAAGCATTTGCTTTTCTGTAAAGGATTTTATTTCTCCTTCACTTATGAAACTTAGTTTGGCTGGATATGAAATTCTGGGTTTAAAATTCTTTTCTTTAAGAATGTTGAATATTGGCCCCCACTCTCCTCTGGCTTGTAGAGTTTCTGCCGAGAGATCTGCTGTTAGTCTGATGGGCTTCCCTTTGTGGGTAACCTGACCTTTCTCTCTGGCTGCCCTTAAGATTTTTTCCTTCATTTCAACTTTGGTGAATCTGGCAATTATGTGTCTTGGAGTTGCTCTTCTCGAGGAGTATCTTTGTGGCATTCTCTGTATTTCCTGGATTTGAATGTTGGCCTGCCCTACTAGGTTGGGGAAGTTCTCCTGGATGATATCCTGAAGAGTGTTTTCCAACTTGGTTCCATTTTCCCCCTCACTTTCAGGCACCCCAATCAGACGTAGATTTGGTCTTTTTACATAATCCCATACTTCTTGCAGGCTTTGTTCATTTCTTTTTCTTCTTTTTTCTTTAGATTTCTCTTCTCGCTTCTTTTCATTCATTTGATCCTCAATCGCTGATACTCTTTCTTCCAGTTGATCGAGTCGGTTACTGAAGCTTGTGCATTTGTCACTTATTTCTCGTGTCATGGTTTTCATCTCTGTCCATTCGTTTATGGCCTTCTCTGCATTAATTATTCTGGTTATCAATTCTTCCACTCTTTTTTCAAGCTTTTTAGTTTCTTTGCACTGGGTACGTAATTCCTCCTTTAGCTCTGAGAAGTCTGATGGACTGAAGCCTTCTTCTCTCATCTTGTCAAAGTCATTCTCCGTCCAGCTTTGATCCATTGCTGGCGATGAGCTGCGTTCCTTTGGAGGGGGATATGCGCTCTTATTTTTTGAATTTCTAGCTTTTCTGCCCTGCTTTTTCCCCATCTTTGTGGTTTTATCTGCCTCTGGTCTTTGATGATGGTGACGTACTCATGGGGTTTTGGTGTGGGTGTCCTTCCTGTTTGTTAGTTTTCCTTCTAACAGTCAGGACTCTCAGCTGTAGGTCTGTTGGAGATTGCTTGAGGTCCACTCCAGACCCTGTTTGCCTGGGTGTCAGCAGCAGAGGCTGCAGAAGATAGAATACTGCTGAACAGCGAGTGTACCTGTCTGATTCTTGCTTTGGAAGCTTCCTCTCAGGGGTGTACTCCAGCATGTGAGGTGTGGGGTGTCAGACCGCCCCTAGTGGGGGATGTCTCCCAGTTAGGCTAGCTACTCAGGGGTCAGGGACCCACTTGAGCAGGCAGTCTGTCTGTTCTCAGATCTCAGCCTCCGCGTTGGGAGATCCACCGCTCTCTTCAAAGCTGTCAGACAGAGTTGCTTGCGTCTGCAGAGGTTTCTGCTGCTTTTTTCTTTGTTGCTGTTGTTGTTGTTGTTTAGCTGTGCCCTGTCCCCAGAGGTGGAGTCTACAGAGACTGGCAGGCCTCCTTGAGCTGCTGTGAGCTCCACCCAGTTCGATCTTCCCAGGGCTTTGTTTACCTACTTAAGCCTCAGCAATGGAGGGCGCCCCTCCCCCAGCCTCGCTGCTGCCTTGTGGTTAGATCACAGACTGCTGTGCTAGCAATGAGGAAGGCTCCGTGGACGTCGGACCCTCCCGGCCAGGTGTGGGATATAATCTCCTGGTGTGCCTGTTTGCTTAAAGTGCAGTATTGGGGTGGGAGTTACCCGATTTTCCAGGTGTTGTGTGTCTCTGTTCCCCTGGCTAGGAAAAGGGATTCCCTTCCCCCTTGCGCTTCCCAGGTGAGGCGATGCCTCGCCCTGCTTCAGCTCTCGCTGGTCGGGCTGCAATAGCTGACCAGCACTGATTGTCCGGCACTCCCCAGTGAGATGAACCCAGTACCTCAGTTGATAATGTAGAAATCACCTGTCTTCCGTGTCGCTCGCGCTGGGAGCTGGAGACTGGAGCTGTTCCTATTCGGCCATCTTGCTCCGCCCGGTGCTAATTTTTTTTTTTTTAGTTGAGATGGGGTTTTACGATATTAGCTGTGCTGGTCTCGATCTCCTGACCTTGTGGTCTGCCCACCTTGGCCTCCCAAAGTGCTGGGATTACAGGCATGAGCCACCATGCCTGGCCCTATTTAAACTAATTTTAAGCAGAGAGGGCACTGGAATTAAGAGTGTAGAAAATGTAAATAATACAGGTGCTTTCTTTAAATCTGTCACTATTTTATATAAAAATTGCAATTAAGTTCAGAGGTATTTGTTAGTGCAAAAAATTGTTTAGTAATTGATTTTCAGCTTCACTGTAAAAGATTTTGCTGTTTTGAGTAAGATTTATTCTGTTCAATATTTTACATTGTTATTGCATGATGTGTGAGGGAAAGGGCCCTTTGTTCTTTACATTCTTCTTCAGAGATAGCAGGGAAACTGAGAGGTATTTTTAAAAACAGAAAGTCAACTTCAGACAGGCATTCACTTCAATATTTATAACTAGCAACTAAAATTTGTGATTCCATATCTCTAGTCCTCCCACATCCCTTAATTAAACAGATGGATTTTCTACTGTGCCTTAAAAAAAAAAAAAAAAAAACTAAATTGATTAGTTGTTGTTGTTGTTATTGTGTTATTTAACCTCAAGTGTAGAAATGAATTTAGAGGAACTGACGCTTTGTGAAACATTTCCTGCTCCAATTCAGACACCCAGAATTAACATGGTTATATTAGTGTCCTAAAGCTGCTGTAACAAATGACCATCAACTGGATAGATTACAACAACAGAAATGTATTCTCCCACAGTTCTGGAGGTCAGAAGTTTAAGATGGAGGTGTTGGCAGGGCCAGGTTCCCTCTGAATGCTCTAGAAGAGAATCTGATCACGCCTCTTTCCTAGCTTCTGGTGGTTGCCGGCAGTCCTTGGTGTTCCATGGCTTGTATAGTTACCACTTGAGTTTCCATCTCTGTTTTCACATGACTTTCTTCACTGCATGTATGAGTGCCTCCAAATCTCCCTCCTTTTATAAGGGCACCATCATTGGATATAGGGTCCACCCTTATCCTGCATGACCTTATCTTAACGTGGTTGCATCTGCAAAGACCCTATTTCCAAATAAGGTGACACATACCAGGAGTTAGGACTCCTTCATGTCTTTTGCGGGACACAACTCAACATAATATGATTATTTTTATTTTTTGAATGAAAAGCATAATGCATGTACATAGCTTTTAGAGTTCAACAGTTGATGATGTCATAATAAACCTAGCAGCATCTTGTCCCATCCCTATGCACTATCAATTTTTGCTCTGCTATGGCAAGAATATATACTGCTTTTAGTTGTTTCTTACAAGGATTTAGTTTCATATTATTAAATCACATGTCAGCCAGGCACAGTGGCTCATGCCTGTAATCCTGGCACTTTGGGAGGCTGAGGTGGCTGGATTACCTGAGGTCAGGAGTTCAAGACCAGCCTGGCCAACATGGTGAAACCCTGTCTCTACTAAAAATAGAAAACATTAGCAGGGCATGGTGGCAGGCACCTGTAGTCCCAGCTAATTGGGCGGCTGAGGCAGGAGAATTGCTTGAACCCGGGAGGTGGAGGTTGTAGTGAGCTGAGACCATGCTGTTGCACTGAAGCCTGGGCAACAAGAGCGAAACTCCATCTCAGAAAAAAAAAAAAAAAGAAGAAGAAGAAAAAGAAAAAAATGTATATATATATCACATCTCAATTTTTTATATTATCTATTAATATTCTACTGTGTAAGATGAAAATTTGGCTCTCTAATATCACCCAAGGAGACACACACTTTTCATCCCCTTCCACCTCTCAATATATTTAGCTGTAACACCGTATTTTTGTTAAATCAATATTCAGTGATTATATTGTTGTGAATATGTAATGAATAGTTTATAAAACAGTCGTATAATGTATGATGATTAAATTTCTTTTACAACTTGTTTTTCTCAGTGTTATTAATTGAAATTTATTGGTTTAATTTTCTATGTCGTCATAATAAATGTATCCCCAAACTCTCTGCCAGAGTTTCTCTCACTGTGTTTAGCTACTACAGGTCACTTATTGGTTCCGTTTTCTTCCCAGAGCTTCCATCCTCCTGCTTATATGTGGCCTTGTTGCTGTCTCAGTCCTCTCTGGTGCTGTGACTCAGGGACTATCACTTGGGACTTCCTTCCCCTCTCCCCTGTGTTGATGCCCATGTTTGCTCCATTGTCGTATTTCCCTTGCATGGTATCCTTCTTACTCTTTCTAGAGCACATTACCTAATAGCTTCCTGAAAAAAGGTGCAGTGGGAGCTACATACTGGAGCTCTTCAATGTCTGAAAATTATCTTTATTCTGCTTTCACACTAAATTGGTAGTATGGGCAGGTATACAGATTCCTAGATGGAAAATCATGTTTCCTCAGAATTTTGAAGGCTTTCTTTACCTTTTACCTCCAAATTTGCTATTGAGAGGGCCTTTGCTCTGCTGATTCATGGTCCTTTGTATGTGGCCTGTTTTTACGTATATTCCCTGGAAGATGTTTAAGTTCTTAATTTTGTCCCCAGTATTCTAAAATTTCACAACACTATCCCTTGGTATCTATGTTTTCTCCGTCCATTATTCTAAGCACAGACTTGGCAATCTCTATCTGGAAATGTGCCTTCCGGTTCTGCTAAATGTTCTTAAATTATTTCCTCTCCATGATTTTCTCAATTCTCTCTTTCTGAAATCATTATTATTTGGACATTTAACCCCCTGGACTAGGACTTTAATTTTAATATATTTTCTCACATTATCTGTATCTTTAATTTTTTGTTTTACTTTTGGGAAGATATATTTAGCTTTATCATCTAACCCATTCGTTAAATATTTAATTTTTTGCTATTATAGTTTTAATTTAAAAGAACTATTTTGTTTCATATCATTCTGCCCTTATACCTTATAACTTCTTATCTCTCTAAGAATATTATTGGTTTTTTGGAAGGGATTTCTCTGTGTTGTTTCTGTTTCCCCTTGTTTCTTTTTGCTGTTCATTTCTATCATCTCTCATGCTATAGGATTTTTCAAAATTCTGATAATGCTTGATTGTTCTTTCATGTTTAAGAATGAGGTGCTGTTTAAAAGCTCTCTGCACATGGGTGGGGTTTACTTTAGAATTATGTGTGGACCCATTTACTTGGTCGGAAGACTCCCAACTGACAACACCGACAAAACTTTCATTTTTTTTGAAAGAGGAATCTTCCAGGCTCTTGCCTGGAGGAAATAAACTTGGCTGTCACTAAGTATGCAGACTCTCACTTATGCCACCTGTTTGCATATGGTACTCTCACCTCACCCTCAGTTCTGCCTGGTGAATCCAAGTCCAGAGCCCGTTTGGGTCAGTCCATCCAATTTTCTGCCGAGGTGAAGAAGAGCAAGTTACCTGTCTGCACAGCCTTGGGGAGGAGATCTGAGGTTCTGATCACTTGTTATAAAGAACTTCAATTGATCTTTTCTTTTTAAGCCCATGTGGATCCCTGCCTTGCAAGATGGGTGGGGTCTCTAATTTCTGAGACTGTCCTGGGTCTCCGCAGCAGATATCAGCTGGATGTAGCCCTCTCCACTTGTGAGCTCAGGGTTTAGCTTTCTGTTTTGCTTAGACATGTATAACTTACTCATCACCTTCAGTTTCCAAAACATGAACTTCTCATCAGTTTTCATTTCTCCTTCTTTTTGTCCTGAACTAATGCTTTATTTTCTCTTTCAGTGTCATTTAGGAGAGTTTGAAGAGGGAACAGACCAATACATGTATACAATCTGCTGTGTTTAGCTAGAAATCTTCCGACTGGTAATTCATTAGTGTACTACTATAGAAGTGCTTGTTGATTAGTGTTGGACTACTAAATAGTCTAGGGAACTAACCCTCAAGTGAAATTTTTTCTTCAATTACCCTTTTATTTTATTGTGTGTTTATCATCACATTATAGACATTTTATTTTTACTCACAGTTTATATATTTAATAAATAACTGGGTTTTTTAATTTATTTATTTTATTTATTTATTTATTTATTTTTGAGACAGGGGCTTGCTCTGTTGCCCAAGCTGGAGTGCAGTGGCACAATCACAGCTCGCTGCAACCTCAACTTTCGGGACTCAAGTGATGCTCCCACCTCAGCCTCCCGAGTAGCTGGAACTCCAGGCACACGCCAGTACACCTGGCTAATCATTGCATTTTCTTTGTAGAGACAGGGTTTCACCATGTTGCCCAGGTTATGAATAAGTTTTGTTATAAAATAATATAGGTTTATCTTAGAAAATTTGACAAATAAAATTGATTAGGATGACATTTTAAAAGAAAAGGAAAAACCACAATCCCACCACTTCTAACGTTTTGGCCTACAACCTCGGAGACTACTTTTGGGGTTACATAGAGCTTAGTTTATAAGATTCATCAGGTATATAAATTGAATTAGTCATTTAAAATCTTCCCACAATAAAAAGTGCAGGTCCAGAGAGTTTTACTAGTGAACCCTATCAGACATCTGCGGAAGAAGTAATCCCACTTTTGTACACCAACACTTTCAGAAAATGGAACTGTAATGAAACCTTTCCAGCTCATTTTATGAGGCAAATATTGCCCCGACACCAAAGCCAGATAAAAACAGTACAAAATAAAACTATAAATCAGTAGGAACAGAGCAGACTTTTATTTGTAATGCTCTAACCTACCACGGAATGCCTGAAGGACTGGTCTCTGCTTTGCCTAACTCAGATCTCACAGGAAGAAGCAGTGGCTCCTGCTTGGGAAAGTTGCAGGGAGACTGGCTCATAGACACCTGGGTGAGACATTATGGGTGGAGACCACGAAAGGCCTCAAGGAGAGACTCATTTGGAAAATAAGACATTAAAAAGCAGCTGTGTACACAGAGAAATTTAAAAAGCCACACAATGGCCTGAGCAAGATGCATGCTCATAAAAGAACTTGTAAGTTCTTAAGCTTTCTCCTTAAGCTGATCCTAAGGCTTAGAACTGTGGACCACCTAATTAGTGAAAAACTTCCCTGGCACAGGGTCAGTCTGCAAAGACTGGAAGAGGTGTCTGTTTTCTCAACTGCCCAATTTTCAACAACAACAACAAAACCCCCACAAGACATATTTCAAAAACCCAGAAAAATATGTCCCTTTCAAGAAGAAAATAAAGTAGCAGTTAACTTCCCTGAAAAAACACAGACATTAGACTTACTAACAAATGCTTTAAAATAACTGTCCTTCATATGCTAAAAGAGCTAAGGGAAAATATGGACAGGGAACTAAGTGGAATCAGGAAAACAATATGTAAACAAAATTAATCATTGGCAAAGAGATAGAAATTATAAAATGGATTCAAATTCTGAAGCTGAAAAACACAATAACCAAGTTGAAAAATCTCTTAGAGGGGTTCTGCGGCAGACTTGAATAGGCAGAAGAAAGAATCAGTGAACTTGACTATAGTACATGTGAAATTATAAATTCTGAGAAACAGAAATAAAAAGGAATAAAGAAAAGTGAACAGAGTTTAAGGAACATATGTGATACCATCAAGCAGACTAATACATGCATTATGGGATTTTCAGAAAGAAAAGGGAAAGAAGCAGAGAGATTATGAGAAGAAATAATGGCAGAACACTCCCCAAATTTATAGAAATCATGTTTAGACATCTAAGATCAGCCAGATTCAAGTATGACAAACCCAAAAAGACCCAGACCAAGACATTATCACTCTCTTGAAAAAAAAAGACAAAGATAGAATTTTGAGAGCAATAAGAGAAAAGCAATTCTTTATATTCGTGGGAACCTCATTTAGATTATTATTCAATTTCTCAGCAGAAACCTTGGAGCCAGAAGGCATCTAAGGCATCTGGTCCCCTACAACCTGTTGAGAAAAATATTTGCAACTGATTTACAGATAGTTCTGAATTTTATGGTGCGGACAGTGGACAGCTACAACACGATGGCCCTTCTCTGTGGTGATTCTAGAGGCAGTGAACAGAAATACTCCCAGTTAGCAGAACTTGGAGCAGTGTACCTGATTGTTCATTTTGTCTGGAAAGGGGAATAGCTATATGTAGAGGTCTATACTGATTCATGAGCAGTATCTGACTGCTTGGATAGATGGTTTGGACCTTGGAAGGAATATGATTAGAAAACTGGTGACAAGGAGGTTTGGGGAAGGAAAACATGTTGGAAACATTAAATGGACACATAATGTGAAGATATTTGTGTCTCATGTGAATACTTCCTAAATATTCAAGTCAGCTTTTATGTTTCAACCATGTAAAAGCCTCCTTCATAAGAATTTTGCGGCCGGGCGCGGTGGCTCAAGCCTGTAATCCCAGCACTTTGGGAGGCCGAGACGGGCGGATCACGAGGTCAGGAGATCGAGACCATTCTGGCTAACACAGTGAAACCCCGTCTCTACTAAAAAAAAATACAAAAACTTAGCCGGGCGAGGTGGCAGGCGCCTGTAGTCCCAGCTACTCGGGAGGCTGAGGCAGGAGAATGGTGTGAACCCAGGAGGCGGAGCTTGCAGTGAGCTGAGATCCGGCCACTGCACTCCAGCCTGGGTGACAGAGCGAGACTCCGTCTCAAAAAAAAAAAAAAAAAAAAAAAAAAGAATTTTGCAGTTTTTGTTACTTTTTTCTCAGGTACTTTTCTTTTTATTGCAGAAAGTAATAGCATTTCTTTATTTAAGTTTAACCTTTGCTCCCTGTGATACTTAATTTTATGTATCAACTTGGCTAAACTATGATGTTCAGCCATTTGGTCAAATACTAGTCTAGATGTTGCTATAAAGATACTTGTCGATGTGACTACCATTTATAATTAATTGGTTTTAAGCAGATTACTCTCCATAGAGTGGGTGGACCTCATCCGAAGAGTTGAAAGCATTAAGAACAAAGACTTAGGTTTCCTGAGGATGACTCAGGTCTGCATCAAGACTCCTATGTAGAAACCCTGTGTGAATTTTCAGCCTGTGGTTCTGCTGTGCAGATTTCAGACTCAAAACTGCAATTTCAACTCTTACTTGAATTTCCAGCCTGCTGCCCTGCCCTACAGATTTCAGATTTGCCAGCCTTCACAAAAATGTAAGCCAATTCCTTAAAATAACTCTTTCCCTCTCTCTATATGTACATCCTATGGGTTGTGTTTCTCTGAAGAACCTGATTAATAGGCTCCTCAACACAGTAAAGAACACTGTAAACAACTGAAAAACTCTGGAGAAGATACTGTGTGGTATGGTGGAAAATGCATGGCTCTGAAATCATAAACCAGAGTTCACTGAGGCAAATGACTTACAGTCTTGTAATCTGATTCTTCATCTGTAGAATCAGGATAAAATTACCTGACTTAAGTGGCTATCGTGTTGGGTAAAGTTAAACATTGTATGTAGAATGCCTGTCACAGTTCTTGGTTCACAGGTGCACAACAGTAACTATGTTGAAAGGGGATGCATTTTTTAGTTATCTACTTAGCGCTCTGTCCTTAAATAATTTAATCAACCTGGGTCTCTTAGATGTTATTAAATGTAATATAGTTATTTTATGTGGCACACAGTAACATCACACCAATATCACCTCCTGGATGTTTAGATTTACACAGAATTCAAACATTATTTGAGGTTAGTTCTTCCCACTTATCTGTCTAAGGTCTAGGGCAACTTTGTTTCCATGAGCCTATTCTCAATTCAGGGACTAATTACCTCACGATGCTTTTGTGAGAAGTAAATGTGATAACGTAGGAAAATGTGCTCAGTATAATCCCAAGCATATAGTAGACGCTCAATACATCTACTAGAAGTTGTGGGAGTAATTCGGATTTCAAAGATGAGTTGGATCAGTTGTACTAAAGGGGAGCTTACATCATCTAATGAAGACAAACTCCACAAGACCATGTTGGGGGTTATAGTTCTTTTAATAGTAGAAAGCAGACAGGTAGAAAAATATCCACGTAGGAGGTATAAAGTTTTAGCAAGAGAAAAGAAACAGATGCCATGCAAAGATGATAAAAGGTCTACTTTTGCTCATTTACTGGATTATGTGCATTTGGTACATGATCTCATCATCAGTGGAAGCTATGCAGTGCTTTCAAAGGCCTCCCACCTTGTCAATGGCTAGTCATCTCAAATCAGTAGAAGGGTGGGTGCCCTAAGAACTGAACCAAAGCAACAATTCTGCCAGCAGGGCAGAGGTTGTTCAGGCTGAAATCCCAAAGGCCGGAATGCGTTAGAAACAATCAGTTGATGCTGAAAGCTTGGACAGTTTAGTGAGAAATGTGACAAAATGAACACTTAAATTATACATCTAGCCGACAAATCAGGTGAAGAGCTCTTTATCTTTTCTAGCTTTCAAAAAATCGAAAGCCAACAAACAACGCTTTCGGTAGAGGGCCATGAAGTCTACTTTTTTCCTTTGTCTTCTCAGTATCATTCTTTCTCATTCTTTTCACCCATAATTCTTTATCAGTCTTGGTTTTTTCCCGTTGTCTCCAGGCCCCCTTCTCACTTCCGAATTCTCGGCTCCCCTCTCCGCCCCTCGGGCTCGGGATGGCCCCGGGGCCGCACCTGCCAGGAGATCGCTCGAGCCTGGCCCCACCAAGGGACTGGCAGTGACGTAGCAGGGAGGACGATGCCTGCGCGGCCCGCTGACGTCACTGCCGCAGCGGTCTTTAGCGAAGCCCATGAATGGGAACAAGGAGGGAAAAGCCAGAAGTGACCCCGCGGTCAGGGCTGAGGAGGGCTACTGCGCCGCGTGCTTTGGGTTTCTGGGGTCGGCAAGCCGGAACAGCGTCTCTAGCGCGGGATCAACCCACCCCATACCCTCGGGGCGCTGGAACGCACGAGTTTGGCGCTCAAGGGGATGCCCCGAAACCTTGGGGCCTCGTGCGCACGCGCCTTGGCTTGCGAGGAGCTAGGGGAGGGAGTTATGGCAGGGCGTGAAGAGAATTGCGGATGAGATAGATAGGGGAAAACGTTTGTCGGGAGGGGACTCCGACAGAGCTCTAGGGTGCGGAACACAAGGAAGGCTACTGTCGCTCTCGGTCGCTGACCAGTCTCCCTGGGCGCTGCGGCGGCGCGGGGCGCTGGGCCGGCGGCGCGGCGTCGTGACGTCACGGTGGCGGCAGCCGTGGTTGGCGCAGGGTCCGCGGCTGCAAAGTGTGAATTACGCCGGGCTCGCGCCGGCGGCGGAGTGAAGTCAGGCTCCAGGGGAGGGGAGGGGCAGGACTCCAGCGGCGGCGGCGGCAGCGGCCCGAGCTGGTCGCTGCTCCTGAGTGCCCCCGCCCCCTGGTCTGGTCGCTGGCTCCAGCCGTCTTTTCTTGCACCGCTTTGCTCCGGCCGTGCTCCACTCGAACTCTGCAGTCCGGGTACCTGCTTCTCTCGGCCGAGGAGCCCCAAGGCGGCGGGGTTCCCTCTCCGACTTTGCTAGTGCTGGCCCCGCTTGCACCCCGTCGCCCCTCGCCTGGAGCTAGGCGCGCGCCGGTCCTGGTAATTGGCGCCGCGGCCGCCGCAGAACCTTCCCGCCGGCGGCCCGAGCGGAGGGCTGGGGTTGGGGAGGCGTGAGCTCGGCTTCCCGGCCCAGGGTCGGCCCCCGCCCGCCCTGCCCCCGTCTCGGCCCGGAGCCCCCGAGCCGCGGCCCCCTCCCAGTGCAGGGGCCGGCGGCCGCGGCAGGGCGGGCGCCGCGCGGAGGCAGGGCGGGTGTATTCAATGGAAGTATGTTACCAGCTGCCGGTACTGCCCCTGGACAGGCCGGTCCCCCAGCACGTCCTCAGCCGCCGAGGAGCCATCAGCTTCAGCTCCAGCTCCGCGCTCTTCGGCTGCCCCAATCCCCGGCAGCTCTCTCAGGTAATCGCCGCCGCCGGGCCCACACTTGGGGGCTTCTCTCTTTTGTTTCCCTCTGCCCACCCAGCTTCACCTCCGCGACATCCCCCAGCCCGCGCATTGTCCATTGTCTGGGGATTTCTAGGCTGGCCTTTCGATCGGGGAGCCTTTTCTTTGAATCCTCCTGGCTGTCCCCCCTCAGTTCTCCAGCCTCCCCAAAACCCCACACTAGTGGGCTCCGGGATCCTCTCATCACACCCTCCCCAGGCCTGTCACCCTCCGTGCCCAGCAGTTTAAGCCTCAGGAATGACCGCCCTCCTCTTTTTCGGTCTGGAAGTTGAGTCTTTATTTCTTAGTTGTGGCCCTTGAGTACACCTGTGCTCCCCCGCCTTGCAACATACCTGTCCCCCCTCCCATACACACACCTGTACGGGGTTCGCGCCTCTCCTCCCCCAGCTCCCGCGCACCCCGCGGCGCTCGCCTGGTCCTGCGGTTCTCTCTGAACAATAGGCCTAGATGCCCCGTTGCTGTCGTCTCCCTGACTCCTTCGTTTCTGTGGTTGGGCTGTACTGGGTATCAGAGGAAGAAGTCTGCAAAGTTCATAGCCAGGAATCAGTTTTGTTTTTAATTTGATAAGGAGATTTTAGGAGAGAAACTGCTGATGTGCACTGATGGGAAGACTTTGAGTGGTCCAATACCAGTTGCTCCTGAACATGTCTGTTTTTTTCCTGTGGTGATGCCGTTGGTCCACTTCCTTAGGTTTGGCTAATTTTGATTGCCAGACTTAAAACAGAGGGGTAAAAAAAATTTTGTTTACATCTGAACTGAATGCCTTCACTTTCTGCTGCCAGAAGTTATGGCTAATGATCACTTTTAAAATCAAATTTTTCCTATTGGTTAATATTATCTTTTATGGGAGTGTATGTTCTCTCTCCAGTTGTATTGTATCTTGAGCAAGGGGTGTGTGTGTGTGTGTGTGTGTGTGTTTGCAGGTAGTGTGGACAGCACCTGGTAGTGTAATAAGTGTCTAGTAAATATTTGTCATTTACTTCTTTGCCTGAAGTGGTTGTAGAAGGAGCAAGAGCCTATATTTCGGTTTCTCTGTGAATCCTTTTTATCTAAACTAAAACTTATTTCACAGCACAAGGTAGTATGCTAATGAAGTCAGAGCAGACTTGTGAAAATTACTATAATGTGTCATTTAGAATAATATTACATGGTTATTTTGAAGGTTAGACCTGTGATCTGCCTTTTTAGTACCACTTAAAGCATGTTCAGATTCCAGAATTAATGTTGAGGAAATATTAATGCACTGCTGAAGAAGGTTTTTAATAGTAGTAGTTAAAGATTTTTAATGAAAGTAACGTTTTTCACTTCTAAATATTATTTTACTTCCTCAGATCAGCAGGCACATGACTAGCAACTCATTTCCAGTTATATCTGAATAATAAAGGCAATCACTGATTATTTATACAATTATAAATTATGAATAAAGTTCTTGTGCTCTCTGAGGAGAAAATGAATGAGAAGGAAGATTCCAAGGGATCAAAATGAAGCTGATGCCAGGGGTTTTTCCTGATGTCTTAATTAATCCACAGAGACCAATTTTAAGCTCCACTTCTTGGTTCATTTTTCTAGCCTTAGGTTTAAATGGGTAATGGAATTTTAAAAATATGATTGTGGCAGATGAAGCAAATATTGTAGAGTTACACCATATTTTACTAACCCTTACAACTTTTTAAAAAATTTCTGAACCCCAAAGTGAAGTATATAGGAACTTCTTAAACTTTGGACAGAAATTTTCCTCAATTAACACTTTTTCTTCTATTAACATTGTGGTAAATGTAAACTTAGTGGATGCTGAGATGGACATACTTATCATTATCAAGACTTTGCATATCATTTAATAATAAAGCATATGTTGATATTGGTTTCTTTAGGCCTAATGGGAATTTGTAATAGGAAAAAGAAAGGAGACAGAAAATCTTGGAATCCTACCCAGAGCTTGTAAAATAAACATTTGGTTTAATCAAATGCTTTCTTTACCGTTAAATTTTTAGTTCCTAAACCTGAATGTACAGAAGTTATAAAAAGTTTAACAGGTTTTGTAATTTTTAAGAGGCTTAGGGAAAAAAAAACACTCCCCCCTTTTTTTTCCCAAAAAAAAGACTTTAAGTAAAATAATTACAGTTTTTGTACTTGAAAATATGCTTAAAACTGGCAACCTTCCTTTTCATTTCCTTATTGTCACGATAGTATTGGAGCCCAGCTCCTAGTAGGTACTTAATGAATATTTGTTGAATGAATGAATAGGTAATGAAATTATCTCTGAGCATCAGTTTTAAATATGAAGACAATATGGGAGCATGAAGGTACAGCACAAATTCTTTTATCCAAAACTTGGTTTGGAACTTGTAACTGCAGACCATAACAGTTCAAGTAATACACAGAAAAGACTGAGTGACCAACATTGATTTGGAGATCGTCTCAAAGCCAGTGTGTTTTAGGCAAAGTTCTGACACAACTTGTTTTCCAAGTAGCAGCAAATTTGAAGTGGGGTGGGAGGCTGCCAGAGTCAGTTCACACTGACAGCAGCAAAGGTTGACAGCAGACACACCAAAAGCCAGGGGTCAGAAGAAAAACTCTTCGAAGCAAAACTCTTCGAAGCCAGCAACTTTTACAAGCACCCTGGGACATTTAGTTCAGGGGCTTGAGTGTTGTACAACACAGTAAGTTTCAGTCAGAATAATGTTAATAGAGCCTGTTTTTTAAAGTTGAAAGATTTGTACTGTTTTTTGTTTTGTTTTGTTTTTTAAAAGATTTTCATGCCAAAGAGTTTAAGTATTGGTGCTGAAATGGACAAGCTTGAGTTACCTGAAAAATTCATTTATGTGGAACACCAGATCTTCTAAGGGTGCTAAGTAAATGAGGCGTTAATTTTTTGTTTTAAAGTAGGACGTATACTATTTCAAATGGTTAATATGAGTTTTTTGAATTAGTGAATGATAAACTAGGTGAAGCTTGTTCTTTGTCCTTTTTGGATGTCTATTGTTGAGAGCTGAGTTTAAAGATTCATGTTTGAGAATAACATTCATATTTGGAAAAAAAATATTGTGGAGGCAGAAATTGTGTCTTGTTCACCATCATATCTATGGTACTTTGCATAGGTAGGTTCTTGGTAGATGTGAAAGTTGAGTGAGTATATTGATGAGTATGCCAAAGCACTGCAGTTGGAATTATTCAGTCAGATTTTCTGTGCACTGGAAGCAAATCTTATATGGGTTAGAAATTTGAGTTTTAATTTTTAGAAATCTATCATTAATTTATATTGTTTCTAAGTTAGCATTTGTCTTTTTTTTTTAAAGAAATACTTCACAAATATGTACTCATAGAATACCTTCTTGTGAGTGAGGCTCCTTGTGTTATGTGTTGAGAATATGTAAGGAATTACAGGCTTAGCATCCCTAGTCTGAAAATCCAAAATGCCCTCAAATGGAAACTTTCTGAGTGCTGACACGGAGACAGAGATTCTGCTGTTATTTTTTGCTGTTGAGCAGCTGATGCAGGTATTCTGGGGCTGCCACTGTGCTGCCTGGTTATCCTAAACACAGTATTTTCTCACTGTATTAATGGTATGTCATATTGTTTACCGTTAAGTTCTTTTGTGTGAATAAGTGTGAGAAGTGATTGCTTATCACTAGCATATAAATTCAGAGTCAGAAATGATGGTGATGCCAAACAAGTACGGATCGACCACATGGGTGATGAGATCGTCCACATGGGTGATGAGACGCCTTTGCTTTCTGGTGGGTCAGTGTACACAAACCTTGTTTCATGCACAAAATTATTTAAAAGAGTGTGTAAAATTACTTTCAGGCTATGTGTATAAGGTGTATATAAAATCTAAATGATCTTTGTATTCAGACTTGGGTCCTATCTCCAAGATACCTCATGATGTATACACAAATACTACAAAATCCAAAAAAGTCTGAAATCCAAAACACTCCTGGTCCCAAGCATTTTGGATAGTGATACTGAGCTTGTAGTAGTTTTTTGTTGTTGTTGTCTTAATCATTTGTAACACTGCCAGCCTAACCAAGTTTTCCTTTGTATGCATACCCTTCCTTATACACAACCATTTTTCAACTACAGTCATTATTTCCATTCTCTCTTTAGCAGTGTTCTTAGTATATGACAAATTATCCAGGTCCTGTGAGTGCCAGAATAGTTCAAAGCCCCTTTGATAAAAGTTGGTTCCTCCTTCAGGAAACTTACAGAATTGTGATAGAGAAAATGGTATGATTATATGTGGGGTAATTATTATACTGGAGTTATCAAAGTGTTATGAGACGATAAGGAATGTATGCCTAAATTTCTGGTTTAAATCAGGGTTAGCCTTACGTAATCATTGAGGCTTGCTTAGGCCGAGGACTGAAGGTTAAGCAGTTGTTTCTAGACAAATGAGTGAACGTAGCGGGAGGAGGAAGGAGGATGGCCCATGTGGATATGATCAGAGCTGTCCAGTGGAACTTTCTGTGATGATGGAAATGTTTTTGCACTATCCAATGATAGTCACTAGCCTTGTGTGGCTAGTGGGCACTTGAAATGTGGCTAGTATGACTGACGAAATGAATTTTTACTTCAGTTTTATTTAAATAGCTACATATGGCTAGCAGCTATTTAGTTGGCAGAGCAGAGGTATTGTCTTACTTAATAAACTAGAGTGAAGTCGTGTTAATCTATAAGCAACACATTCTCTGAATGTTGAACATTTTTTGTTTTTAGGTTTTTGTTGAGGTATGCAAAACTTCGTTTAATGAACACCTTCATGCATGCTTGATAAAATCTTTAAAATCACTAGGATGGGTCAAAAGGTAAGAACATCTTTTGACATTCTCAAAAGGATCTATACTTCGATATTACCAAAATATGTGACCCTATGTGTTTCATCTCCAATCATATATTATTAGACATTTTATAAACATTTTGCTACTATAGTAGATGTACTGTGGTACACTGAGTTTGTTTTAAATTGCAGTAAGCAAGTGTGCTTTCTGAAGTATTGCTTGTGCTGTTTGTATTTGCTCTTTTGTGAAATTTTATTTGCATGTCCCGTGCTCATTTATAAGGGCTCTTGTCTACCCAACGTCAATATATAAACGTGCATTATTCCAAATTACTGTTACCATAATAGTTGCCTCTTTGCAAACTTAGATACAGAAGCTGATACAGTGAATAGTGTGGCCAGTGAGTGGGATACCCCAAGGGAAGTGGTTATATTTATGAGACCTTCCTACCTGTATATTCTCAAAACACCTGTTTTGTTGGGACCTTGGCTTCATTTCTGTTTTCAGAAATGCTTCATACTTTAATTCTTCATACTAAATTTAATACTACCATACTTTAGCTTTCACTTCTGAGCTAATATGTGTTTATATTTCAGATACATGCTCAAATATAATATTAATGTAAATCCATAGTGTATTTGGAGTGGGAGTGTAGTTCTAACAGGGTGTTCAAATTTCTAGTTTATAGGTTGTCAGGAACACATTCAGTCTAGGAGATGTTGTTTATATGCTGAGATTTTACTGCTTTGTTGCTATGCCTAGAGTTCCATCAGCTGTACATGCGGTCTACCCAGGAATTCCTTCTTAAACACAAAAGGCTGCAAGAGGTAAAATATTAAGCCCTTCACAGAAGTTATGAAGAGGGAGGGTTGCCATTCATTCTCTTTGAGGCAATTTTCAACTCTTTTCTTCTTCTCTTCCCTCCTCTTCCTTCACTATTGACCAGAGCAGTTTTAGAGAATTGCGTTGTTTTCTGAGGATGAATGTAGGGGCAAGTTTGGGAAGAGAAGAGCTGAAGAGAGCGGGAGTGGACAAAACTTAGCTTCCTTCTCATTTTTGTCTAAGATCGTAAACAGTCATTTAACTGGATTAAAGACCTAGTAAATTTAGATGATGAAGAAGTCTTACTGCATGCAGGCCCTCTTAAGGAATTTAATTTTCTTTGTTTGATTTTATCGATCACATTTGTTTATGTGTTTATATAAAATCTATTTCTGATTTTGTTAGAAGTCTCTTGACTAAAGATCTTTTCAGATCTAGACATTCTTAAATTCCCTGTGTTCATTACAAAAAGCTCCAATTCATTTTGAATCTTCTAATTTAAAAATAATTCAAAACTTTTAGATTCTGGCTATGAAGTTGCTTATCTTCTATGTTTAATTTGAATTGAGAGAAAATTTAGACTTTATTCTCTTCCACATTTAAGTGGCTTATTCTTGCCTAAAAGTAACATAGACTTTGTTGATTTTTTTATATTGTTGCCAAACATGCTTTTCAAAAGGTTATTCACAAATAAGTGATACTTTTGCATATTTGCATTCAGGTGTAAGTGTTCATAGGATCAGCATATGAGGAGAGGAACAAAAACTAGATTTGTAGATGAGCCTTCTAAACTTGCAGGGCTTTATTTTGGCTGCTGGTAGGTTCCTTTTATAAGGGTCCTGTGCCACTGATTGTATGGTTGACATAAGAAGCATCTCCTGCTTATAATTTTCTTTGAGTAGCAATTTTGGATTGCTGCTCCATGCCTCCACCTGCTGGTCGGGATGGCTGTTCATTTTCAGAAAGTGATGGCTAGAGGGAGATGGAAAAGACCAAGGCAAGTCAAGGTAGAATTTGGGGGAGAAAATTAGTTGTTAACTGAGATAACTAAATTTAAGCAAAGTCCGCTTTACTTCTCGGAATTTTGAGTAGAACAAACTGTAGTTCAGGACCATATAAAGTACTTGGCAAATGGTGCTTAATAAAGATGCAGTAGTTTTGCTTTAGTAGCAATTATAATTACAGCGGACCCTTGAACAATGCAGGATCCAACTCCCTGTGCAGTCAAAAATTCACATATAACTTTTAATTTTTTTTTTTTTTGAGACGGAGTCTCGCTCTGTCGCCCAGGCTGGAGTGCAGTGGCCGGATCTCAGCCCACTGCAAGCTCCGCCTCCCAGGTTTACGCCATTCTCCTGCTTCAGCCTCCCGAGTAGCTGGGACTACAGGCGCCCGCCACCTTGCCCGTCTAGTTTTTGTATTTTTTAGTGGAGACGGGGTTTCACCGTGTTAGCCAGGATGGTCTCGATCTCCTCACCTCGTGATCCTCCTGTCTCGGCCTCCCAAAGTGCTGGGATTACAGGCTTGAGCCACCATGCCCGGCCCAAATATAACTTTTGACTTCTTAAAAACTTAACTACTAATAGCCTACTCTTGGTGAGAAGCCTTACTGATAACATACACAGGTGATTAACACAAGTTTTGTATATGTATTATATTCTGTCTTACAATAAAGTAAGCTAGAGAAAAGAAAATATAATTAAGAATATCAGAAGTAAGAGTTTACTATTCGTTAACTGGAGGTGGATCATCGTAAAGGTCTTCATGAACCTCATCATCTTCATGTTGAGTAGGCTGAGGAGGAAGAGGAGGGATTGGTCTGTCTCAGGGGTGATGCTTTGCAAGTTTTTTAAAATTTTCATAAATATTCACAAAATTTCTTAGTATATTTATTGAAAAAAATCTGCTTGTAAGTGGACCTTCGCAGTTCAAACTCATGTTGAATTGTTAACTGTACTTGTTTCTGTTTTTGGAGTAACTCCTATATGGCAGATACTTTTAATTGGTGTAGTATTTTTTTGTTTTGTTTTGTTTTTGTTTTGAGACAGGGTCTTGTTCTGTCTCCCAGGCTAGAGTGCAATGGCAGTATCTCGGCACATTGCAACCTCTGCATCCCTGCCTTAAATGACCCTCCTGAGTAACTGGGACTACAGGCATGCCCCACCACGCCTGGCTAATTTTTCTATTTTTTGTAGAGATGGGGTTTTTCCATGTTGCCCAGGCTGGTCTGGAACTCCAGGACTCGAGTGATCCGCCCACCTTGGACTCCCAAAGTGCTGGGATTACAAGCATGAGCCACCGTGCCTGGCCCAGTTGGTGTTTTTGATCTTTACAAAAACTCTATGAGATAAGTAGAGTTACTCCCATTTTTACCAAAGAATAAACTGAGTTTCCAGACATTAAGTTGCTCAAGGTGTTATATGAACTTCCAGAAGGGCCTGTTGTGCTCCAAGACCTTCACTTTTAATCTGGCCTGCCTAATCAGGGCAGATGAGTGGACTACAGTTAGAATTTTGAGTCTACAAATTAAAAATTTTGTTGTCTTATGGGTGTGGATAAGGAGAACAAATTTGACTAGTTATTTGAAGAAATAACTTTCATTCTGATCTTTTCAAATCATATCTGGATTATTTTGTTCTAAATGCCATGTTCTAGGAGGCTGTAACTCAGCTAAATTGATCTCTGAAGATAATGAGCAGTTGGTAAGGTGATTTGAAACCATTTCTCTGGAGGAAAAAAGTCTCAGATTTTAGCCAGCAGGGATATGGATGGAGATGGAGAGCTGGTGAGAGGTGACAGAGTATTGCTGTCTTCCAGGGTTTAAAGGACTGCCATGTGAATAAAAGGAAGAAGAGGGTTAATATGTTATAGATTTTGATTGGTTGTGTGTTCTTGATTGCTGTGCACTGTTCCTACTTTGTGTTAATGGTCTCTAATTGGAGAAGATATAAGTTTAAAGCTGTCATTTGTCCAAGGTAACACAATTAAGTAGTGGAAATGGGTTAAACTCTAGTTCATGCTGATTCTAAAGCCTGTGTACTCTCTTCTACTTCCTTTTGCCACATGGGAAAAGGACATTACTTCAGAGGGTAAAATAAGTACCAATAGCTAGGAACAGTAGGGAAATAAGGAGATCTTGTGTTTAACCATACTAGTAATCAAAGAAATGCATACTAAAAAATGTGATACTGGCTGGGCATGGTGGTTTATGCCTATAATCCCAACACTTGTGAGGCTTAGGTGGGAGGGTTGCTTGAATTCAGGAGTTTGAGACCAGCCTAGGCAACACAGAGAGATCCTGTCTCTACAAAAAAAAAATTAAAAAATTAGCCAGGCATGGTGACACGTGCTAGTAGTCCCAGCTAAGCTGGAGGCTGAGGTGGGAGGATCTCTTGAGCCCAGGAGGTCATGGCTGCAATGAGTTGTGATCATGCTACACTACACTGCAGCTAAAGTGAGTTTATAGCTTGAAGGTTACACATGCACAATATTAGTAAGATTTTAAAAATTAATACTTAAATTAGTATTTTTGCTTGATAATTTGCTTTTGGGAATCTATTCTGAGGACATGACTAAAAATGTAGATAAAGGTTAATCTTCAAGTTTATTCATCCCATTATCACTGTGAAAAACTGGAAACATAATTTACAAATGATTAAATAGATTATAGTATTATGTAGTATAGTATTTTTCATTATTTCTGTATTATGTCGGCACTTAAATGCCTTAAAGAATTTAAATGATATATAAAAATATAGTTTACAAATGGCTCAATGGATTCTAGTATTATTTCTATATTGTGTACCCACTAAAATGATTTGAAGAATTTGAAGAATCTTTAATCGCATGGAAGAAATGCTAGCAACATAATTAAGTGAGGAAAAAACCCGAAGTATCTACAGATTATCTTAATTAAGTTTAAAAAAAATAAATCACAAAATACATATATATCTATATACCATGCATGCTTGCCAAAAAATATTTAAAAAGCTAGATGTATCCCAGAATGCTAACTGAAGCTATCTCTGGGTGGTGAAATTGTAAGTAATTTTTAACTTCTTTATAATTGTATGTAATTTTATTGATATTCTTGTGTTAACGTAAATCTCTTCTTTAACCAAATTAATTTAGGACTAATAAGTCAAGTGAGTTATATTTGGACCCAGATCTTTGGCAAAGCTGTTCATACAGGGTAGGCAGCTCATGAGATTATAAATTTTCAACCAGTGACTGTTGAGACAGCAGCTTGAAAGATATTTAGATAAGGATAGTCTGAAGGGAGTGACTGATTCTTCCACCTTCATGATTCTGTGTTTTTGTTTGTTTGTTTGTTTTGTTTTTTTTTGTAAGTCATATATATGCATGACATGACAGGTACACTTGCATAGCTCTGATTATTGTAAAGTAGTTTTACTTTCCATGGGAGATCCTGGGAGGTAAAATTAAATGTAGTTACTGTTTTGAAGAAGAGCTATTTGACGACAGTTGGTGAAGAGATCTTTAACAATGGCACTGGTGGAAGGAAGAGAGAGACACTTAGGAGTTAGGTCCTAGGAACTGATTTGCTTTGGGAGGTAAAAAGTATTCCTACTTTTTTAGTTTGGAAAGACCAGGTAGATGATGAAGCTAGTAACAAAATTGCAAATAGGAAGAAGAGGCAGGTTTGTTTTTCTTTCTTCTTTCAAAAACAAATGTGTGTATTTGTAGAGGGGAGTTCATAAGTTTACTTTGAATATGTAGAGTTCAAGTGTCTGAACATCCAGGTGAAGATGTCCAGTAGGAAGATTAGCACTAATGTTATATTCTGACCTTTAGTACAAGGATTTTCAAACATTTTGCTCATATATCCCTTCAAAGAACTGGAAAAACAAAAAACTATGTACCTTCTCCCACATCTTGAGTTTTTCATCTGAGTTTTAATATCTGTAAATGATGTAATTTCTGGTGGTGGTGTTCAAATCACAATTTTAAATGTGTATGAGGGGATTTTTAACAATTCATTAAAAAATATATAAACAGACTTAATTTTAACAGAATTTTTTATAGTCTTTTTTTCTCTTTGAACTCTATTTTTGTTTTACTTTCTCTACCTATTATCGTAATGTATACTTTTATGCTGGAAAGCATTTTTGTCAAAAATCATGTTATATATTTTCTCTCATTTTTGTTTTACTTTCTTTACATATTTCCTAATATATTCTTTTATGCTAGAAAGCATTTTTATCCGTTATGTGATATTTTTCTGCAACAAAAGGAAATTCATTCATGAATTTAGTAGAGGGGAATGAAAAGTGCTTTATTTTAATGGTCCCTCAGTTTTGAGTTCTATGGACAGTTATAATACAAAAATAGGAAAATTGTGTATGTCCATAATGCTCTGTGTCAAATTTATTTTGGACTGAGTTATCACTTTAGTCATAGCCAGTAGACAATCAAAACAACATATGTTAATTACAAATTTTAATAAGTATTAAAGTAAAATTTTGTCAGAAATGCGTTTTCAGTGGGATAGATGGGGCTGGTTTATTTCAATTATTTTATCCATTTATAAATATTATTAGAAAAGATGGGGTTCTGCTTGATTCTGTTCCTTTTTTACTTTAATATTTGAAAGTATTGAGAAACCTCACTTATGAATTTAGTAGATGGTTATTAAAAAGTGCTTTATATTACTTTATATTAGTAGTATCACCTATTCTTCTAGGTTGTATGCATAAAACAAAATAATCCATAATCAAATTATTTTTAATACTTAGGTAGCAACTGGGTTTGATTCTCCTTTCATTTTCATGGAAGTGGTGACACCTTGATTTGAAAAAGAACCCTGAACTTAAAATAAATGTTAAAAAAAAAAAAAGAAAAAAAAAGGTGTCAGTGTTTTTAGAGTAATTATCTTTCTCAACATGAATATATTGAAATGTCCTTTTGGCCACCTGGATGTTTTTAGCCCAAAGACAGTACTCCACAGCAAGTTTCAGAAAGTGTGAGAGTTACAGTTTTCTTTTATGAAGTGGCAGAGGGGAAAGAGGTAAAGGGAAAGAGGAAGTGGAAGTAAAGGAAGACAGACATGCTGTTGTCAGCAGAATGGTTCTAGAAAACTGTACAGATGGAAATTGAGAATATAATCATCAGTTCTCTTGAAACTCTCCATGCTTGTATACTTCCAGGGGTATGCATGACCCAATTTGTAGACTGCTGGTTTACTGTATTCTCTTTGTTACTTGTTGCTACCTTGTTGCTGTATTTTACTGCTCTCCATAGCTATTCAGAAATAATACCTTATACATCTGTTATTTTTTTTCTAGGTTTTTGATTGCTACTAGTTCTGGGTTTCCATACTTCAGCACTCTATGGAATCAGAATGTCAGTGCTTGAAAGGGACTTTATAAATAATTCCATTCTCAACATTTCAGAAATTTAGCGGCTGAGGCTCAGAAGATGAAGTGATTTGCCCCAGATCACACAGTAAGAGAGTGGAGAAGTTAGGGCTTTCAATTTAGTTCTTCCAACTTTTAATCTGTTACTTTTCTCGCTATAATCCCTGCTTCCTTATAAAAGGATTGAGCTGTAGGAGTTCTTTTAGTTGCCGTCTTTCTTTAATGGACGTTATTTGGGTGGCATATCTTCTTTAATACACTGAAACAGTTTGTGGCACAGTAATCATGTGAAAAAGTTAAGAGTACAAACACACTCAGTTCTAAAAAATATCTGAGTTACTTTTAATTAACATATAATCAGAGGTAAAGCAAAGTCATTATCAAAAGTATAATAGGTCATTTGGGAAGATAGCATTTGATTTGTTGAAATGTGATTTATGTGCAACTTAACCTTTTATAAAGAAAGAAGTATCTCATTCACCTTTAAAAATTAACTTATGAATGAAGCCTTTTTCACCTTGGGGAACAAAAGTTAATATTCATAACATACAACAAGCTCACTCTCTAGCAGTGTTATGTATGAAATGGTGAGTAGTGGAAGTTTTTAGTAATTTAAATTTTTTAAAATTTTACTTTTTGTGTGAATTCTTCATAGTGAATATATATTTTAAGAAAAACAATGAAGTTTTTCTAAAAAGTAAAATGAAAAGATTCTTTACTTTTAACAAGGATAATACAATCAAATCCCCAAGAGTATAAGACTACTCAGTAGAGAATTAGCAAAAGACTCAAGCAGTTCCGAGAAGAAATATAAATGTAGCAAAACATGTATAGCTTATCTAGTAATAAAGGAAATGCAAGTAAAAGATGGTTTGGCTTTGTTTTGTTTTGGCAGAAGAGTACCTTCATATTGGTGAAGACTGACAAAATCCACTGTTGGGAAGGATATAAGAAAATGAGTAATTTTATATGTGGAGTTGGAGTATCATTGGAGTCAACCTTTTGAGAGGACAGAAGGTCTAGCTATGCAAATGAAAATTTTAAATTAGAATATTGCGCTTTCTGCAGACCTGGAATTTGTCCAAAGGGGCAATTGCAAAACTTTGCTAAGATATATGTATACAGATTTTTGGTAACAATTTGCAACGTTGGTAATGATAGATATTTTAATTCATTTCAGTGCTTCTCTGGGGGGGGGGATAGGATAAATTATGGTATTTTAATTCAACAGAAAACTCTGTATCCAATAAAATAATGCCAAATAGCCATATTTGTCATAGAAAGATAGACATAACAATTTTGGGGGAAAAAACTAGTTGCCAAATGGCATGCCTGTCAATCTAACAGACATGCCATTTAATGCAGCTTTCTACATCTGTATTTTTGGATAAAATCATGTAAGATACTATATATCAATGTGTGAAAACATCCAAATCTGGAAGGTTATTCAATATAATGTTAACGGTGGCTATCTTTGGGTAGTGAGATTCCTGATAATTTTTACCATTTTCGTACTTATGTGATTTTTTTTTAAACAATGAAAATATACCCATTTCAGAAATCAACAAAGCTATTTTTTGAAATCTTCCCACTAAAAAAGTAACATGTCTGTTAGTCAGAATATCATATAAGTGGAATTTTTAAATTATGAAGAGACTGAGGTCTAGTTAGTTAATAGTTTAAATAAGTTACAAGTATGTGAGTTGGAAGTGGGTTTTCACTGCCATATCCCTGTGTGCCTGGCATGTAGAAGGTATTCAGAGGGTATAGTCTGTTAAAATGAAAGTAGAGTCATGTGTCACTTAACAATGAGGATACATACTGAGAAATGCATCATTAGGCGATTTCATCGTTGTGTGAACATCATATTTACACAAATCTAGATAGCATAGCCTACCACACACCTAGGGTGTGTGGTATAGCCTATTGCTTCTAGGCTACAAACCTGTACCGCATGTTACTGTACTAGATATGTAGGAAGTTGTAACACAATGGTAAGTATTTGTGCATTTAAACATAGAAAAGATACAGTAAAAATACAGTATTATAAATTTATGGGTCCACTGTTATACATGCTATCCATTATTGAACAAAATGTGGTTATTTGGCACATGACTATATAGGGTTATAATGTTTGGAGGAATACGCTGCATTCTTAATGAAAAATGAAGAAAATTAAAGTAAGTGTTACAGTGGATAGTTTACAAAAAACATTCTACCTACTTCAAAGCTAAGAAAGTAAACTTTCTGCTATCATTTAAATTAACTAAAATATTTGAGGGTCTCTATATGCCTAATATATTTGTAAAATCTATAATGTTATCAAGAAAAATTATGACTTAAGATCATAGACTATTACTATTAGAAGGTACTGTAAAGTTCCCATAACATACAGATCAGTAAGCTGAAACTAGAGAGGTTAAAGGACACACAAAGTCATTACAGAAATCTCTTCTGTTGCATGTTCCTGATTTTGACTATTTAGCCTTATGGAACACTTTTGGAACGGGCAGATTACCACTTTATAAGGCAATGCATTGTGTTTAATGGT
This sequence comes from Theropithecus gelada, assembly GCF_003255815.1. Lineage (NCBI taxonomy): Eukaryota > Metazoa > Chordata > Mammalia > Primates > Cercopithecidae > Theropithecus > Theropithecus gelada. The sequence goes on along the minus strand of NC_037676.1, from coordinate 68,082,705 downwards.
GTAGTGGGGTTGAATAGTGTTTATCAACAATCTTGTTCACCAGGAATCTCAGAATGTGACCTTATTTGGAGTATGAGTCTTTGCAAATGTAGTTAAGATGAGAACATATGGGATTAGGACAGGCCCTGAATTCAATGAGTGGTATCTCTGGAGTCCCAGAAACTCAGACACACTCAAGGAAGAAAATCATGTGAAGATGGAGGCAGAGATTGGAGTGATGCAGCCACCAGCCGAGAACACCAAGGATTGCTGGGAGACATCAGAAACTAGAAAGGGGCAAGGACGATTCTCCTCTAAAGCCTTCAAAGGGAGCATGGTCCTGCTGACTCCTTGATTTTGGACCTTCAGCCTTCAGAACTATGGGATAATATATTTCTGTTGTTTTAAACCACCTGATTTATGGTACTGTGTTACAGCCCTAGGAAACTATTACAGATGGTTTTGATTGTTTCAAATTTATTTGTTCATTTTTTCAGTCAGATTTATTGAGCACTTATTATATGCCAGGCACTCTGCTAGGCATTACAGAGATAAATAAGACATTGTTCCTGCCTTCATTCTTGGAATTTGACCCAGTAGAAAAAGTAGCTTTGTAAATAGACAATTACAATACATTTTGATACATGTTCTCACTAGAATAGTATATGAAGTTAAGTGATGGCACCTGAAGGTAGGAGAACCTGGAAAGTTTTTAGGAAGTGAGATCTTTGTGTTTGGTTTCGAAGATAGAGTTGAAATCAGCCTCCATGGGAATTCTGTTTTATTCTGCCACTGCAGTGCCATCAGTCCTACCTAGTTCAAAGCATATTTAGCCGGCTGCAGTAGCCTCCTGTCACTAGAATTCTGCCTCCACTGTTTGGTTGAAGTAATTTTTAAGATGCAGTAAGATTGTGTCAGTCTATTCAAAACATCAGCGTGTTCTCATCACAGTAAAACACAATTCCAACTCCTTTTCATGATATGACCCCACATGATCTGGTCCCTGCTACCTCTTCAATCTCTTCTCCTTTCACAGTGGTCTCCCTGCTGTTTGTGAACATGCCAGCTTTGTTCTCGTCTTTGTCTTTGCCCTGGCTGTTTTCTCAGACTCAAGCTCTTCCCATAGTTCCATGTCATTCAAGTATCAGCTCAGTCTTTGCAGAGGAGCCTTCATTGGCCATCCCCTTCAAAATAGCTCCCATCCCCCATCTATCCCATTACCTGTTACACTTTATTTATGACACACCTCACTAATTTGATTTGTATGTCTCTGCCTCGCATTCACTTCCACCTCACCCCCTACCTTCACCGCCATTGAATATATGGTCAGCAGACAGGAATCCTATTTATCCTATTGACTACTCTGTCCCTAGTGTATATCACATAGTAAGTGTTCTTTACAAAAGAATGAAGAAAAACTTACTCATTTAGTCTCATGCTTACCATGTCAGAACATATGTTACCATAACTTTCCTCTGGATGAATCCCAAATTGTATTCTTCCCACCTACCTCCTCCAAGATTCCACCTTCATCTTTATACCCTTTCTGAATTGCCCTTTGTAATATTGGAACTATCTTAATCTCTAAATATATAAATATAATATATGCAAGTCTTATTTAAGAATACATTGAAGTTTAGAACAGTAAGGTACCCAAAGTAACACAGCTATAAGTGGTATTTCTAGGATTTAAACTTAGATCTGTCTCTAACTAAAGCTCCTCTGCTGTGCTGTTGTGGAGGCTGATGTTCTTGGTAAGTGGGAGGTATAAATCCAGAATTAGAATAGGAGCCCAGTCCATTGGAATAGAAATAGCAAACATTCATTATTTGTTTCTATAAGAAGAACTGGGTGATATTTGTTAAAAGAACCTTTAAAAAGTAACTTGAATTTTTTTTTGGACTAAAATTAATGTATGCTTGTTATAAAATACATGGAATATATGAAAAAATATAAAGTAGAAAGTAAAGACCATCCATAGTTCTTCCACTGAGAGATAACCACTCTTAACATTTTAGAATATTTTAATCAACTATTTTTTGTGCAGAAATATTGTGATGATTTTTATGCATAAATCTTGAATTTTGAAATCATTTCCTAATGTAATTACTAGATCAAAGCATATTGTCAAATTTGTTTCCAGAAAGGTGATGCCAATTTATATTTCCAATATATTTAGTTTCCATTTCTGGAATTTGTTAAATATTAAACTTGTAATATATGTTTGTTATTAATTACCTGCTCTGTCTATAGGCATACCTCAGATATTGTGGGTTCAGACTATCACAATAAAGCTAATGATACAATAAAGCAAGTCACATGAGTCTTTTGGTTTCCCCATGCATATAAAAGTTATATTTGCGCTGCACTGTAGTCTATTAAGTGTACAGTAGCATTATGTCTAATAAAGACAATGTACACACTTTAATTTAAAAATACTTTATTGCTAAAAAAGGCTAACAGTCATCTGAGCCTTCATTAAGCTGTAATCTTTCCGCTGGTCGAGGGTCTTGCCTCAGTTGATGGCTGCTGACTGATCAGGGTGGGAGTTGCTGAAGGTTGGGTGGCTGTGGCAATTTCTTAAAATAAGACAACAATGACATTTGCTGCATTGATGAACTTTCCCTTTCATAAAAGATTTTTCTGTAGCATGTGATAGTGTTTAATAGCATTTTATCCATAGGCAGAACTTCTTCTAAAATTGGAGTCAGTCCTCTCAAACCCTGCTTTATCAACCGAGTTTATGTAACATCCTGAATTCTTTGTTGTCATTTCAGCAGTGTTCACAGCATCTTCACCAGGAGTAAATTTCAACTCAGGAAACTACTTTCTTTGCTCATCAGTAAGAAGCAATTCCTCATTAAATTTGAGTGTTATATGGACAAGTTTCATGGCACCCCAGACAATTACAATAGTATCATTAAAGATCACTATCACAGATCACCATAACAAATATAATAAAACGTTTGAAATATTGTGACAGTTATCAAAATGTGACATAGAGATAAGAAGTGAGCAGATGCAGTTGGGAAAATGGTGCCGGTAGACTTGCTAGATGCAGAGTTGCCACAGACCTTCATTTTGTAAAAAAAAAAAAAAAAAAATGCAGTATCTGAAAAGCCCAATAAAGCAAGGTATGCCTGTATCTTCTGTGAGTTGTTTCTGTTGGCTCTTGTTTTTCTGTTGTCAACTTAGTATATTTTATATCAATTTTTGAATTATTTTCTATTGAAAATGAACATTCTATCATATTTGTGGGAAACTTTCCATTTTTTTGCCTTATTTTCAATGTCCTACCTGTACTGCCAAATGTTAACTGGTAAGTCTTTAGTTGCTGTAATGATGTAATAATAGGGGTAAGTTCATTATTAATAAAAGTTTTTAGTATTTTATAAATCTCCCACGTGTAAACTTTTTGTCGTCAATATATTAGTTTGATAAAGATCTTAATATATTGCATAGCTAATTGTCAGTAATTAATGACTAGTTATCTCTTCATGTTTTTAATATATGATAAAGGTGACAAGATAAATATTTTTCTAGACCTAAGAATGTGGAATGGGAGGAAAATTTTTTATGCATGTAACTGAATGTACTACAGAAGCATTCTCAGGGTTAAAGAAGTTGCCACACAGTCTCCCCCTAAATCAAGTATTCTTAATTTTGTGATGTTATAGTAAGAAAAATAGAAAATAAGACCCGTTTTAGACAGATTACTTTTTTAAAACTTTTAAGTTTTTAAGGAGAATTTATATATCTTGGAAACATTTAAAGGGATTTTAAAAATAATATTAACATACAAGAGGACAATTTGAAGGTAAAAACAGAACACAGATTACCTGAAATCTGTAGAAACATCATTGTTCAGTTTAATGTTTTCTTTGTCTCACAATGAAAATTCTCCAAATTCATTTTTGGAGAAAACCTTTCTGGAAGTGACTTTAAGGATTTTTGTGGTTGGCCTCAGCTCATTTCTATTTGAGGTGTGGTTTTCCAAATTTTCTAGAGGTTTTCCACCCTCCTCTCCCCATCAGTGGTATTTTTAAATGTCTTTATTTTAATGTTAGGACACCTTAGAGCAGGATTCAAGTGGGCTGTGCAAGAAGAACCACTGGAAATAGAAAAATGAAACTTGAGGATTTTACTTGTATTTATTTTTAACTTTAATTTTTTTGATCCTAGTTTTATTTATTTTCCATAGAGTGTTTGTGTATGTATATATAGATAGATAATAGATAATGAGATAGATAAGATAATAAATACATTAAAATTTTGGAGACTACTGCCTCAGATAATCTGTTAATTACTATGCATTATTTCCACCTCCTCCAAACATGGGAGTGGGGGAGCCTGTGTAGAAATGTTTGTAACACTTCAAAGGGTTCTTGAAGTGCACTCATAATACCCCTAGGATACCATGTATCCATAACTTTCTTTGCTTCCTGAGTCCAGTTGCCCTCAGCTTTTTCTCTACTGATTTATTTGACTTTATTAACGAACTCTGGTTTCAGTCTTTAAGGTTACAGCCTAGGATTAACTCTTAGCACAGCTGACCTTGTCCACTGCTCTGTTCTGATTTCAGTATGTTTGGTTAGAATATGTGATTCTTAAGAGTGGATACTGTTTATTTCACTTTCGTAAGCCCAGTGCTTCACGCAAAGTAGGTATTCAGCAAACATAGAAAGTGAATCAAACCGTTACCAAGTCCTGTCAGTGACCTAGTCCTACAGAGAGTCCAGCTGTCCGCTCTACCCACACTTCCTCCTTTTTTCTCCTTCCCACAATGCCACCCCTTTCTCTGCCATGGCATTCAGGCATTTCTGTTCTGAAGTACCATATGCCATCTCAAGGTGGCTACTGTTTTTTCTTAGGATGACAAAGGTTTTCTGGAGAGCTTCTTGAAGTGGTATAGCATTCACAGTCTCTCATATAAGCTGATGGACAGCAAGGTCAGAATGAGGGGCAGTTTTCCAGCCCTTGAAGACTTTACAGAGGTCTCTGGATTTCTCCTGGGGCCTTGTTTATTCTAACAGATTGGTCCCTGTTGAGTAGTGGGATGACTGTAGGCAGCCCTTATCTTTAGTAATCTGTGGGACATAACCCCAGGTCAACATACCCTTTTTGTTTTCAACATAAAAGTATGCAACTAGAGAGTACTAAGGCAAAAGGCAATGGTTGTGAAATTCTGCCTATTAGAAACTGTATCAGCTCATTCAGGTATGACACCATTGGTGTCCAGTAGAAATATACTGTGAGCCACATATGTAATTTTTAATTTTGTTGTAGCCATATTTTAAAAAGTAAAATGAAACAGATGAAATTAATTTTATTTAACTCACTGCGTGTAAAATTTTATCAATTTAACATGTAATCAAAATTACAAAGGTATATATTTTATAGTTTTTAGATAATAAGTCTTCAAAAGTCAGTGTGTGTTGTCTACTGGGAGCACATGTTGATTCTGACTATCACCATTTCAAGTATGCTATAGCTACGGAGGGCTAGTGATTCTCACTGGACAGCACAGCTCTAAAAATGGACATTTATGGTACATATTGCTAGGGAGTCAGGGGTACCACTTCTATAATTAGACCGATTTACAGTAGCAATATATTACAGGGTTATACACATTTCTTCCCCTTCAAAACAATTGTTTTGGGGAACATCAAGATACTGTATAAATTGGCTATATTTTTAGAGGGATTATATAGTTTCAAATATGAGAGGATGGCAAAGTTTTTACATTTATTTTGCTTTCTTTGGGTTGGGCTGTTTTAGTTTCTTGGTTTGGGGAGGAGGGAATTTTAACCTTAAATTGCTATTTTATGAGAAGCTATGCTTTTCACAGTGGGAACAGCGCTCATCCTTTTGATTTTTAGGTTAAGGGAAGCTTCATAAAGCTTTTTAGGTCTGTTTCTCATGTCTCCTTGCATTGAGGCATTATTTTCTCTAAAACATATACAAATAAAAAAGGTTTTAAAAATTCTATTATTTTTTATTTCATTTATTTATTTATTTATTTATTTTATTTATTTTGAGACGGAGTCTCACTCCAGGCTGCTGGAGTGCAGTGGCGCGATCTCGGCTCACTGCAGGCTCCGCCCCCCGGGTTCACGCTATTCTCCTCCCTCAGCCTTCCAAGTAGCTGGGACTATAGGCCCCTGCCACCACGCCCAGCTAAATTTTTGTATTTTTAGTGGAGACGGGGCTTCACCGCGTTAGCCAGGATGGTCTCGATCTGACCTCCTGATCTGCCCGCCTCGGCCTCCCAAAGTGCTGGGATTACAGGCGTGAGCTACCATGCCCGGCCAAAAAAGGTTTTTTTAAAAAAGAAAAAGTCGAAAAGGCTTGTTTAGTTATATGGAGTTAGTCTTACTGGTTAAGGCTACTAGCTAGTGTCCTTGAGAAATATGAGTAGATAATTCTTATTAAAGAATGGAAATGACACTGGGTTGCAGACCAAGCACCTTGGATTTGGAATATTGGCCAGAGGACCCACGTTTTATAATATGAAAGTCAATAGGATAAAAATTTCTTAAATCTGTTTTGGAACTGCTTTTCACTGTTTTACTATTTATATCCTCAGTTGTTTAAGTCAACAATTTCAGCCAGACGTGGTGGCTCACGCCTGTGATCCCAACACTTTGGGAGGCCGAGGCGGGTGGATCACCTGAGGTCAGGAGTTCGAGACCACCCTGGCCAACATGGTGAAACCCTGTCTCTACAAAAAATACAAAAATTAGCCGGGCTTGGTGTTGGTCACCTGTAGTCCCAGCTACTTGAGAGGCTGAGGCAGGAGAATCTCTTGAACCTGGGAGGCAGAGGTTGCAGTGAGTCAAGATTGTGCCACTGCACTACAGCCTGGGCAACAGAGCGAGACTCCATCTCAAAAAACAAACAAAAAGAATTTCAACTTTTAAAATTGTCCAAGTAATTTAAACAATATTCCTGAAAGTCTGATAAAGAATAATTAATAATTCTACCACCAAATATTATTTTTATGTATTTCCTATATTTATATACATATTTTAAGGTAGTTTTGATCATTTGGTACATTTAATTTTATAGCTTTGGGGGATATAATTCCTTTTTTCTTTTTTGGAATCAGGGTCTCACTCTGTCGTCCAGGCTGGAGTGAAGTGGCATTATCTCGGCTCACAGCAACCTCCACCTCCTGGGCTCAAGCAATCCTCCCACCCCAGCGTCTTGAGTAGCTGGAACTACCAGCATGTGCCACCATGTCCCGCTAATTTTTGTATTTTTAGTAGAGACAGGGTTTCGCCGTGTTGGCTAGGCTGGTCTTGAACCCCTGGCCTCAAGTGATCTGCCTGCCTCGGCCTCCCAACATGTTGGGATTACAGGTGTGAGCCATCACACCTGGCTGTGTAATGCTTTTTAAAATGTGGATTTTTGTGGTTACTTAGTCTTCGTAATAAGATAACATTTTATTTTGCTGTCATGTAATAGGTGGAGATATTCTATTCTGCTCCATGAAGTAATACAGGGATCCACTTGTCGTGGTTGTGCAGTTTCACACTTCAGCCTGTGGGGAGGAGAAAGAGGAAATTCAGTACAGTTTGCCATTGAGGAGGTGAGCAGGAAGTTGTGCTGTTTCTTCCACTCACATTGCATCATTGGTGAGAACGTAGTGACATGGCTATGCCTACCTATTAGGGAGGCTGGGAAATGGAGCCTGTGTGGCTGATTATATGCTCAGGAAGTATATGAGAATAGATGTTTTGGGAGACAACTAGTATTGTGCCACAACTTGAATAAAATTAATCTTACTAACTTTTGTCAATGGGAAGAATTAAGAAGTTTACAATGGAATAATTTTTGTAATTTTAACTTTTAAGGATTATGTGATGTATCAGATGTGTGTACCATGGTTTTATTAATATCTAACTCTGCTAAATACTTACATGCTTTAAATTTCTTGCTGTTAGCAATAACTTTGTAAGGACATGCTAATTACAGTTTTCTCTATATTTTGATGTTATTTCTTTAAGGATGGTTTTTATAGAAGTGGAATGATTGGTCCAAACAATATGAACATTTCAGTGGAATTTTTATTTCTTAAAAAAAAATTTTTTTTTTTGAGACAAGGTCTCACTCTCGTCACCCAGGCTGGAGTGCAGTGGTGTGGTCAGGGCTCACTGCAGCCCTGAACTTCCGTACTTAAGTGATCCTTCCTCCTCAGCCTCAGAGCAGCTGGGATCACAGGCATGTGCCACCACACCCAGGTAACTTAAAATATATTTTTTTGTAGAGACAGTGTCTCACTATGTTGCCCAGGCTGGTCTTGAACTCCTGGGCTCCAGTCCTTACCTTGGCCTCCCAAAGTTGCTGGCATAACAGACATGAGCCACTACACCCAATATTACATTACTTTTCTAAAGCAGCCATTTCAGTGCTCTGGAGATTGACTAAAGGCCAATTGTATAAAACTTTGAAAAATGTTACGCTCTTGAATTTGGAGCAAGAACAGTGGGAATCAGTGGCCATTCTAGCTTGAGGCTACTCACATTCCCCCAATTCTGCCCCAGCTTGGTTAACATGGAGGTACTGCCAGTGAGAAGCAGGGCATAAGGACCTCAGTTTGAAGGGGGCTTAGTTCTTTGGAGTGGTAGGTAATGTTGTGAATATGAATTTCCAGAAGTATAAGGGAAGACCAGGGGCTCAGCTCAAATAGCCTGAAGATTCAGTAGTTTTTGGGGCAAGAATATTCCTGGATGAGGCTGTGCATATGCACAACAGAGACCTTAGAAAGACTAAGGTATTCACATACTTTTGGCTGGTTCCAAAGGTACATGCTTGTACATAGGAGACTTGAAATTTCTCCCTATGGGAAGTTCAACTCAGAGCAAACTTGAAAACAGACTGAACTTTGAATGCGCTTCCCTTCCCACACATATGCCCATGAACAGAGATGGAAGCCTTGCTATCTTGAGGTATTTGAACACAATCTCTGTTCAGTGTCACAGTGACTACTAAATTGTGCAAAGGGACAACTCCTAGGGAGGCAGGCTTAAAAAATAAAAAATGAAAGTATATTTAAGAAAAAAACTGAGCAGAGATATCAATGATTGTGTACCATAGAGGAGACAGATTTCACATATTTGTCGTGATCATGATGCTAAACAAAAAAGAAACAAAATGGCAACAGTACCTTTAATGGGGAAAACAGTCAGAATTCTGCATTGCTACATTATCTAAAATCCCTAGATTTAACAACAAAAAAAATTATAAGACATGTAAAGAAACAGGGTGATGCATACACAAGGAAAAAAAAGTCAGTAGAAATTGTCTCTGTCCCCAAATACTGGATTTAGTAAAGACTTAAACTACTATAAATATGTGAAAAGAACAAAAGGAAATTTTATTTAAAGTATAACAATGTCAACAAATTGAGATTCTCAACAAGAATATAGAAATTATTTTTTTAATAACAAAAAAACCACTCCTTGATATAATGAGATATGATGAGAGGGACTTCACCTCTGTAGTGTTCTCCCCTAAAACCTATAACCTGAGTCTAATCATGAGAAAACAACAGATAAAGCCAAACTCAGGGTTATTCCGTAAGAGCACCTGACCAGTACTCATCAAACCTGTCAAGGTCATGGAAAACAAGGAAAAATTGAGAAATTATTACAGGTCAGAGCAGATCAAAGAGACATGATGACTAAATGCAATGTGGCATTGTGTATTGAATTCTGGGCAAGAAAATAACAATAGAAAAACTGGTGACATTTAAATAAAGTCTATATTTTAGTTTGTTTTGTTGCACCAATGGAAATTTGTTATTTCTGACAAATGTACCATGGTTATGTAAGACACCTCCATTATTATGTGTGTTAATGTAAATGTGTTATATAGAGACATGTTTATTTGTAGATCTATGTCTGTATATGTATATGATATGTAAGTATAACACAGTTATGTAAGATATTAATTAGCATTAGGAGAAAATGTTGACATTAGGGAAGCATATATAGGAACACTCTGTACTATCTTTGCAACTTTTCTGTAAATAATTTATTGCAAAGTTAAAAGTTTTAAAAATCAAATGGAAATTCTAGAGTTGAAGAATACAATATCTGAAATTAAAAATTCACTGGAGGGGTTCATAGCAGATTTGAGATGACAAGAAAATGAATCCATGAACTTGGACAACAGACCAGTAGAAATTATTCAATCTTGAAAACAGGAAAAGGACGGAAGAAAATTGAACAGAACCTCAGAAATCTGTAAAAAACATTAAGTGTACAACATATGTGTAATGAGAGTCTCAAAAGGAGAAAGGGTCAGAAAAATGACCTTTTGGACAACTTCACATATTTGATGAAAAACATTAAATTACACATCCAGAAGGTCAGTGAATGTGACTAGGATTAATACAAAGAGACCCATGCCTAGACGTAGTCAAACTCCTGAAAGACAAAGAGAATATCTTGAAAGCAGCAAGAGAAAATCAACTCACTACACAGAGGGAAGCATCAGCAATGACTAAGGGCTGCTTTCTCATCAGTATTGGTGGAGGCCCAAGGCAGTGGAGTGACATATTCAAAGTGCTGGAAGAAGAAAACTGTGAAGAAGTCTATATTTAGCAAAACTAACCTTCAAAAATGAAGGTGAAGTAAATACATTCCTACACAAAGACGGAATTTGTAGCTATCAGACCTACCTTATAAGAAATACTAAAAGATTAAGTTCTTTAGGTTGATAGGAAATGACACCAGATGGAAACTCAAATCCACAGGAAGAAATGAAGAGCACTGGAAATGTCAATATGTAGGTTAATATAGAAGACTATAAATATATTTTTTTCTCATCTCTTTAAAAAGCATTGAATTCTATCTAAAAAGCAAATTTAGTATCTAACATTCACCTTCTGCACGTTCGTCCTAGTTGTAAGCAAATTGCTTTCACCTCTTTGCCTTTTGATTCATAGAATAGACTGTGATAATGATTCTCAAAACTTTTTGTTTCAGGATTCCTTTCCACTTTTATTATTCTCAGAACTCGAAAGAGCTTTTGTTTATGTGGATTTTATATAGTGATATTTATTGTATTAGAAATTAAAACTGAGAAAGGAGCTAAATATTATTCATTTACAAGAAATACCAATTACATGTTAACATAAATAACATGTTTTAAATGAAAATATGTATTTTCCAAAGTGAAATAGGAGAGTGGCATTGCTTTACATTCTCAAATCTCATTAAGATCTACCTTAATAGAAGACAGCTGGATTTCACTTTTGACTTTGCATTGAATTTGTTGCTTTGTTGTGTTGCTTGGTTGCTTTGGCTGTGTGTTGCTTTGGCTGAAGTAAGTGAAGAAAATCAGGCCCCACTAAGATGTAGTTGGAGGTATATTTTAGAAGCTTTTTCATATAATGGTGAATATTCTGTGATATGACAGTAAAACTCAAGAAGTGATAGTTTTGTAAAAGTTAGTTACAACATAGGATCTGAAACCATATCAATGAATATTTTGTACTGTTACATTAAAATCCATTATTCTGTCAAGAGATCTTTTAACAATGTATAATTCTAAGACCCTTTGAAAAGGTATTGGGTCTCCCTGTAGCACACTTTGAGAATCATCTGACTATATTTTGATTTTGACACTTATTGAAATTTTAGTATAAAATGAACACATCTCTCTTTTTTCTTGGGAGAGGTTTTAGAACAGTTAAAGTTGCTTCAGTGAGCACAGATATTTTTTGTGTCATGATTGGGAGTTAGTTTTACTTATCTTTTGCCTATTGCTTAAATCTCAGATTTTATTTCACAACTTGGTAATCAGAGACCAGATCCTGTCTCTAAAGTGTAAAGAGGTAAACAAAGGTTTTCTGTCTGAAGTAATTAGATTTGAAAAAAACTGCTAGGGTAATTGAGCCTTGCATTGAGCGTTGCATAAGAATGTAATTTAAATGGTTTAACTAATTAGTATTTGAGATTTCTAAATTTAATGGCTCTTACAAGTTGGGGCTTAGTTTAAACTCCTGAAAGCTGGGATCATAGATTATCTGTCATTATTATGTATTTAATTTAAAACCTAATTATATCATCAACATACCATTACTGTAAATACGTTATTATAAATATTGTTGTCAGCATCATTGTAAATGTATTATTACTTCTTTGTAGCAAATTTAATTTTTTTTTTTTTTGAGATGGAGTCTCTGTCACCCAGGCTGAAGTGCAGTGGTGCGATCTCAGCTCATTGCAACCTCTCTGCCTCCTGGTTTCAAGCAGTTCTCCTGCCTCAGCTTCCCGAGTAGCTGGGTTTACAGGTGCCCGCCACCACACCCAGCTAATTTTTGTATTTTAGTAGAAACGGGGTTTCACCGTGTTGGCCAGGCTGGTCTTGAACTCCTTACCTCAGGTGATCCGTCCTCCTTGGCCTCCCAAAAGTGCTGGGATTACATGTTGGTCAGGCTGGTCTCGATCTCCTGACCTCAGGTGATCTGTCCTTCTTGGTCTCCCAAAAGTGCTGAGATTATAGGCATGAGCCACTGCATCTGGCCAAAATTAAATAATTTAGAAGGATATAAAATACAATTAAAGGAAACCTCTTCTTAGCAGTTCCCCAGAGTTAAGCAATGTTTATAGTTTCCTGAATGCCTTTTCTGAAAATCTGTTCACATATAAAGATAGATATCTTCATACATATTATATATGTATGTATTATATATTCACATATGAAAGTCCTTTTTAAGCAAATGGAATCATACTACATATTGTTCTATAAATAAGTATATCTTGAACATCTTTATATCAGTATAATAGGTCATTTTCATTTAATCACCTGCTTAGCATCTGTGTTACTACATTGGTTATGTAAGCCAAGGTCTTCAGAAAAAAAAATTCAGTAATGAAAACACCACTTTTAAAATTAGTTTCCACTCAAATGTTGCCCTGACCATTTATTAACAATTTTAATAAAAGAGAATAAAATCATTTGCAAACTGAAATTGGTCATCTTGCAAAATATGCAGGTGTCTATGAAGTTCGTGGGTGTGATATTAAAGAACTCAAAGCTATTGACAGTTGAAGAAGAGAAAATTATCAAGGTTGATGATATAATAGATGCTATAAGGAAGCCTGATTTGACGACCGTAGGAAAATGGATGGAACCCTTCAGAATTTTTGCAAGAATATCTTCTTTGTAATTGTCCCATAAGAGAAAAACATGAAGGATATCCAGTAGTGCTATTGTACAATTTTGCCAAAAAGATTACACTAAAAAATAAAGTTAGTGCTTGATTCATTCTTTTAGTCTAAGAATTTTGCAGTTGAAATTATAACTTAAATTTTGTCAAATATAAAATAATTTAAACTTGTGTATTTTTATCTCATTTTTCAAGTCAAAATTTGAAAATCAACTATCATTTTCAATATTTACATTACATTTTGGTTCCTGGTCTAAGAAGATTCACTAAATGGTCTTTTCCCAGTACATACCAATCATCTTTGAAAAACTGGGATTTCATAACTTTCTGTAAATGGACTGTAATTTAATCAGGTCACTACTAATGAAGATGCTTAGGCTGTTAAGTTTTTTGGTTGTTGGGTTTCTTGTGTGTGTGTTTTTTTTTAATAGTGTTTCAAACAGTGTTGCAGTAAATATCCTGTGCATACATATTTGCATTCCTATGCTAATATATCTGTGACATTCATTTCTAGAAGTGGTAGAACTTGGGTCAGAAGCTGTGTGCATTTATAATTTTGATATCTCTGAAAGGATTATGGTAACTTACATTCTCACTACAAAACTGTATGTTTTGTATTTTTATTTGTATTTTTCACAGCGCCTACCCTGTCCAAATATTTTCCTTTTCTTGAATTAGCACAGTGAGTTCAAATGGTAAGGGATATGGTGTTATCCAAATCTGTTTAGTTCCTGAGCAAGTGTAGGGACAGTCCAGATAATGAAGGTTCATTTGAAAATTTATTCTAATGTGTTTGGTTCCTGAGTTGGCTAGTGAGCCTTTCAGTAATGCAGGGTATCTGTTGTTTCTTTCTCATTATCTCCATACCCTTACTGGCAGTGAGGTATTATCAGTCTTTCTAATCCTTGCCAGTGTGATGGTTAAAATAAGAAGCTATCTCATTAGGTTTGTTTTGCTTCTATTAAAAGTGATGCTCTGCATGTTTTTATGTTAATAGCATTTCTATTTTTCAAAAATATATATCCGGTCATTATCTTGTTGCAAGAGTAATATAAGAAAAATGAGATTTTATTACAATATTACCAGTATTTTATCTGATCTCCTATCTTTTGACTTTTTATGGTAGATTTTTTGTGTGTGGTGGTTTTATTTAATTAAATGTGTCATATTTTCCCCCCTTTTAAGGCTTCTGGTGCTATATCATGCTTAGAATATTATCTTTTCTGCTTTAAGATAATACTTTCATTGTTGTGTCCTTATACAGTTCTTTTACATTATTCTTTATGAATCTGTTTCCACAGTTTGTTTCTCATGTTCTGATCTTTGCTTCATCTGGAATTTATTGTGGTATAAGGAATAAGGCAGTAATTTAGCCTTTCCTCCTCTACTTACTAGCCAGTTTCTCCGAAATCATTTATTAAATACTGCATCTTTTCTCCATTTATTTGAAACACTACCTCTATCACATGTGAAATTCTTGTGCATGTATTTTGTTCTATTCCTGGACTTTCTTTTTTTTTTTTTTCTGTTTTTGAAACAGGATCTCGCTCTGTCACTCAGGCTGGAGTGCAGTGGTGCATTCTTGGCTCACTGCAACCTCCACCTCCTGAGTTCAAACGATCCTCCCACCTCAGACTCCTGAGTAGCTGGGACCACTGGTGCATGCCACTCACCTGGCTAATTTTTTGTATTTTTTGTAGAGATGGGGTTTTGCCATGTTGCCCAGGCTGGTCTCCAACTCCTGGGATCAAGTGATCCACCTGCCTTGGCCTCCCAAAGTGCTGGGATTACAGGTGTGAGCCACCGCACCTGGCCTGGACTTTCTATTCTTTTCCATTGATCTGTCTATTGATGTTCCAGTATCAAACCATTTAAATTAATAGTTTAATAATTTAGTTTTGTATTTGATAGGACTGTTTTTCTTTTTTCCCCCTCCCTGATCTTGCATGTATGTTTATTATTCTAGAAGAATCTATCATTTGTCAAAAACTCCCTTCTTCCCTCTAACTACACACCAAATATTTTTACTGGAATTGTTTGAATTTGTAGTTTAGGGTTAATTGGCATTATTAGACCATGTGAGAATTAAAAAGATTAATCCAAATAAGGTGCTTAGAGCAGTGCCTGGCATAAACAGTCAAAGGAGAATAGCTGCTGTGCTAGATGTTCCTTTTGCTCTTTCGAATATATTCTCTACTCTTCATCTTGCTCTCTGCCAAAAGAGGCTAACCTCTGTGGAATCATCTAGCCTCTCATGCCATCTGGCTTCTGGTTGGGTTGGCCAGTGGGAGGCCTAGCAGGAGATGGGCGGGTGGGAGGAGAGAGAGTTTAGGGTACATTTCCCAGCTTTTCCCCTTGGAGGGCTGTGTTTGTTTACCTAAGACCACACTTCTCGTCTTCTCTCCCACAGTGAAAGTCTTCACTAGGGTTCAGTAGTAACAGCTTTCCACTATTGCTAGCCCCTGGGTGCTGCACCCTGGTCAGACCTCAGTTAACAGTCCCTCCGTGAAGTTCTCTTCAGTTACCTCCTTGAGTTTGTCATCAGTTTTCTGCTGGGAACCTGACTGGTAAAGTTGCTCTCATCTTCCTCCTTTTTTTCTGCACTTCCTCCTCCTGTTCATTTTAACTACTAGCACTGAATGTTCCTATTTCAGTCTTCTCTATCCTTCAATAGAGATTACAGTTTTCTTCATAGAGGCCTTTATAATTTTTGTTGTTTATACCCAGATTTACTTTTATTTGGTTGCAGATATAAATTAAACCTAATTGGTTGTATGTGGGCAAACTTAATTTTTGAATTAATTTTGTAAATCAGTTGTATACTACATTTATTGTTTCTAATAGTTTTTCAGCCCCCTTTCTTGTCTGTTTCATTATCACCTGCAAATAACAGTTTTACCTTTTTCTTACTTTATTAGGAATTATTTATTTGGGAATGATTGTTTCTTAAAATATGTTTGAATATTAGGAGTATTTATATGGGAGTGATTGTTTATTTTATTCACATAATTTTGGGTCATTTATTGAGATACTTTTAAGTTTTTCACCTTTGCTCTAATACAGTAAATTACCTTAGTAGATATTCTAATATTAATTTATCCTTAAAAAATAGGATGATTTTTACTTGGTTAAAATATGTTGTCCTTTTAAAACAAAAAAAATATTGTTCTATTGATGACTCTACTTGCTAATATTTTATTCAGGGCTTTTACAGCAGTATTTTTTTTATTATACTTTAAGTTCTAGGGTACATGTGCACAACGTGCAGCTTTGTTACATATGTATACGTGTGCCATGTTGGTGTGCTGCACCCATTAACTCATCATTTAGATTAGGTATTTCTTATGCTATCCCTCACCCATCCCCCCACCCCACGACAGGCCCCGGTGTGTGATGTTCCCCACCCTGTGTCCAAGTGTTCTCATTGTTCAGTTCCCACCTATGAGTGAGAACATGCGGTGTTTGGTTTTCTGTCCTTGCAATAGTTTGCTGAGAATGATGATTTCCAGCTTCATCCATGTCCCTACAAAGGACATGAACTCATCCTTTTTTATGGCTGCATAGTATTCCATGGTGTATATGTGCCACATTTTCTTAATCCAGTCTATCATTGATGGACATTTGGGTTGGTTCCAAGTCTTTGCTATTGTGAATAGTGCCTCAGTAAACATACGTGTGCATGTGTCTTTATAGTAGAATGATTTATAATCCTTTGGGTGTATACCTGGTAATGGGATCACTTGGTCAAATGGTATTTCTAGTTCTAGATCCTTGAGGAATTGCCACCCTGTCTTCCCCAATGGTTGAACTAGTTTACAGTCCCACCAACAGTATAAAAGTGTTCCTATTTCTCCACATCCTCTCCAGCACCTGTTGTTTCCTGACTTTTTAATGATCGCCATTCTAACTGGTGAGAGATGGTATCTCACTGTGGTTTTGATTTGCATTTCTCTGATGACCAGTGGTGATGAGCTTTTTTTCATGTGTCTGTTGGCTGCATAAATGTCTTTTGAAAAGCGTCTGTTCATATCCTTTGCCCCCTTTTTGATGGAGTTGTTTGATTTTTTTCTTGTAAATTTGTTTAAGTTCTTTGTAGATTCTGGATATTATCCTGTTGTCAGATGGGTAGATTGCAAAAATTTTCTCCCATTCCGTAGATTGCCTGTTCACTCTGATGGTAGTTTCTTTTACAGCAACATTTCTTACTGAAATCAATCTATAGCTTCCTTGGCTTTTCTAGTGTCATGTTGTGGTAATGCTAGTCTGTTGACATCATCCTTGGATTTTTTGAGGTAAATTTAAAAGAGTAAAGCAGTAAAGAAAATATTTTTAAAACTTTTTTTGATACAAAGATCTTCAAAGCACTGAGCAAATTAACCTGTTACCAGAGAAACTGGCATCATAACTTCCTGATTATAAAGCTATTTTTTTTGTATCAAAATGGAACAAAATACGGTTGTTGTAAGACTTACAATGTTTATGTAATGAAGCAGTGCTTTTAATCCGTCTTTCATTTGATAGTCTTCATATACTTTATTTCATCCTGTCAAGAGGAATGGGTGTTATTAGCTCCATTTAACACATGAGAAGATTTAGGTTCAGAGAGATTGCTCCTTGCCAGAGGTCACATGGCTAATAAGGGTTAACTCTAGAACCAGAAACCAAATCTTCTAACTCTTGGTCAAGTACTACTTCACTTTACTATATCCTCTTTAGGAGTAGAGGTTATGCAGTTTCATGAATCAGATCACATTATTTTCAAAGCAATTATGTGTGAAGAATACAGCACTTTTCTTATAATGCATATCGTAAGTCAATTTATGACTACATTTTCTTGAGGTAGAGAACAAGTTTATAACTTTGTATTATAAATAGCAACAAAGAATCACCCAGTTTAAGAATTAGTGCTACCTTCCTACCTGCAAGGAATTACATAGTTTCTTCCTAGATAAAATGGAAGGAAAAAAAGTGTCTTTTTGTGCTCATGGACAAAAATTACTGTATTTTACTTTTCTTCCTTTTGAAAATACAAATTGTATTTTTCTTTATTACTCTTAATAAGTTTGCATGTTCATCATTAAAAATCAAGGGAAAGAACATGCAAAAATATAAGAATCATTTGTGATGTTACTACCCAGAGATAACATTGTGAACATATTGGTGTTTAGCTCAGCAGTCCTATTATCTGTTCATTGAAATAGATTCTCCTACTGTGTGTACTGTTTCATAGTCAGTTTCTTTTTAAAAAAAACTTACAATGTCGGTAGTTTTCCATATTCTGAAATATTCTTTTATAGAAATAAATACGGGAGATTTTTTTTCTAATAAGGTCTTATTGGAAACCCAGATATATATGGTATTTTGTTGGTAAAATTCTTATTTTAATAACTTATTTATTATTATTAACTTTTATGGGAATAAAAAGGTAGATCTGATGAAAAGAAAACTTTGAAATAGAGTTGTATTCAGTGGTATGCTGGTAAATGTGTAGCAACTGGACCTCTGAAAGAAAAATGGTGCTTACCAATTTCTGCTCATTTTAACTACCAGCACTGAATGTTCCTATTCCAGTCTTCTCTATACTTCAATAAAGATTAAATAGTGTACATCTTCTTACCATGGCTGATTTGAAGCTGTCAGTGCAGTATCACTGAATGGGGGTGGGGAAGACATGTATAGAACTGGCTGTCCTGAACCAATATGAGCAGGCTGCAGCATGTCACTCGTTGTATCAGCCAGAATTTCTTTAGTGGCAAGAAACAAAAAACTTGTTCCAAATTATTTTATACAATAAGATTTACCTAGAAGACCCAGGGATTAGTGGCTCCAGATATGGTTAATTCAGCAGCTCAGAATCATCATCACTGACCCATGTTCTGTCTCTTTTGCTATTGTTGTAATACAACATGTCAGTAGAATAAAAGAAAAAAGCCACGTGCTCATCTCAGTAGATGCAGGAAAAGCATTTAACAGAATCGAACATCATTTTATGATAAAACCACCCAGAAAACTAGGAATAGAAGGGAGCTTCTTCAGCCTGATAAAGGCTACATCTACAAGAAACCCACAGCTAATGTTGTGCTTAATGGTAAAGACTGGATGCTTTCCCTGTAGGACCAGGAACAAGATCAGGATGTCTGCTGATGTTACTTGTATTCAGCATTGAACTAAAGGTTTTAGCCAAGTCAGTTAGGCAAGAAAAAGAAATAAAAAACATCCAGATTGGAAAGGAAAAAGTAAAACTATCTCTAGTCACAGATGATATGATTATCTATATAGAATATACTGAGGAATCTACTAAAGAAATTTTAGCACTAATAAATGAGTTCAGCAGAGTTGCAGGATGCAAGATCAACATACAGAAATCACTTGTATTTCTGTACCCTTGAAGTGAATAACCTGAAAATGAAATGGAAACAACTCAAGTTTTAATAGCATGAAAAAGCATAAAATACTTAGGAATAAATTTAACAAAGGGAGTGCAAAGTGTATTGTCTGAAAAACTACAAAACAATGTTGAAAGAAATTGAAGATCTAAATAAATGGAAGAATATCCCATGTTCATGCACTGGAAAACTTAATATTGTTAAAATGGCAGTACTCCCCAAATTGATCTACAGATTCAATATAGTCCCTTTCAGAATCCCAGCTGATTACTATAGAAATTGACAAAGTGATTTGAAAAAGTATATGGAATTGCAAGGGACCCAAAATAGCACAAACAATCTTGAAACAAAGAAAAAAAGTAGGACTCACACTTCCTGATTTCAGAATTTAGTACAGGGCAATGGTAATCAAGACAGTGGGGTGCTGGCATAAGCTTAGACACATAGATCAATGGAACAGAATTGAGAGTAGAAGAATAAACGAATGTGTCTGTGGTCAGCTGATTTTTGACAAGGGTACCAAGGCCATCCAATGGGGGAAAGAATATCCTTTTCAACAAATTGTGCTAAAATAACTGGACAGCCACATGGAAAAGGAATGAATTTCTGACATGTGCTCCAACCTGGATGAAGGCCAGTGCAGAACCCAAACTTTGTGAATCAGTAACATGTGTGAAACATTCACATACATGCACAGAGCTGCCAAGGGACAGCCTAATTTAAGATTCATATAAACACATTTATCTGGCAACGTAAGTTAATATTTTGGTAGGAGTCCCACCAAGTTAAAATTCTAAAGTGTTTGAATATGTGCATTTTTAAAGAAATTTGCATGCCATAAAATTCACCCTTTTAAGTGTACGATTAAGTAGTTTTTAGTTTATTCACAAAGTTGTGTAACCTTTACTACTCTAATTCCAGAACTTTTTTATCACCTCAAAAATAAACTCTGTACCCGTTGGCACTCCCCACTCCCTTCTCCCTCAGCCCGTGGCAACTGATAATCTGCTTTCTGTCTTTATGAATTTACAAAGTGAATATGTACATTGTTTTTTTACTACAAATGTAAAATAGTTAAAAGCGTCCAAGAATTACATTATTATCAGTTGGAAGATAGTTTGAAAATTTATGTTTTGCAGGATTTACTTTAAATGATTATAAATATTTCATGTTTCTACTTTTATAATCAGGCAACCAGTCATTCCTTATTTTTGGATATTTAGAGTGTTTACAGTTTTTCAGTATTATAAACAATGCTGTAATGAAAATCTTTGTTGCTAAATCTTCATGCTCATCCATCATTGTTTTCTTAAAGATTCCTAGAAGTAGTGTAACTAGTTACAGTGCTAGGTGCAGCTTTAAGTCTTTGATAAACATGGCCAAATTACCTTCCAGAAGTTTGCACCAGTGTTTGCTCAAACAGTGATGTAAGAATCATATAAGTTTTAAAATATAATAATACAGTAAGTGACTGTTCTGTGGTAGGCAGGTCTGTGCAAACCTATGCCCAAAGTTTGAGAGAGCTGAGAAAGTGGCTAACATATCCAGTTTCTCAGAAAGAAGCATTTGATAGGGACTTTCCAACAGAAGCCATGCCTGTGTCTTAGGCAGCAGCAAGACACGAGGGTGAATCCGCAGCACCATTATCCCTCAAACCAGGGCTTATACACCATAGGGAAGGAGTGTACGTGATTCAGAAGGAATGTGTAGGACAACTGAAAAACGATAACGTGAAGGTTGTTTTGACCTAAGAGCAAGATTGACGGTAAGTCCGTGCTGTTACACAGGAAACAATAGATAAACTGGAATCTTAGAGGCCTTCCCAGAACAGGTTCATCAGAAGTCAACATGGTAGATTAGCATCCAAGATGGAATTGCCTTAACCTCTACAGCACCATATTTCATTTTCTTTATATAGGGTAGTCTCTGCTGCTCAATTAAATGTTTACTTGACTACTTTTGAAAATTGTGTTCTGCCCAACACTTTAGAAACTTTTCAGTGAACATGAGTCATAATTTTAAAATCAAATGTACTTGAAACATTACTTCAAATAAGCAAAGCTACCGTGGTACCAGTTTGTATCCCAGGTTCTAAATAAGGGGCTCTTTAAATATATATTAGTCATCAGCCGTGAACTGCTTGTACTATACCCAAGTGATTCTTAACTGTTCATACAGTGAATTAAAACTTTCAGCTTTGGCCGGGCACAGTGTTATACCTGTAATCCTAACACTTTGGGAGGCTGAGGCAGGAGGATTGCTTGAGTCCAGGAGTTCCAGACCAGCCTGGGCAACATAGGGAGATTCCATCTCTACAAAAAAAATTTTCAAAAATTAGCTGGGCATGATGGTACACAGTTGTGACCTCAGCTTCTCGAGAGGCTGAGAGACTGGAGGATTTGGGAATTGACAGGAGCTTCATGAATCCATGTGTATTTCAAAAAGTAAACTTAAAAACTCTCTTACATATATATATAAGCATATTTCAAATATAAATACTGCTGTGATAAGTTAAATCCATTTAAACATAAATTCACAATCATGTTATGTTACTTTGTACTTTTCTCAGTCAGTTTATACTAGAAGAAAAAGGCCTGTCTTGTGGGTGTGTACAAACTATTTTGCCATTAAAGGGGGTTTGTCATTCTTCAAAAGGTTAAACACCACCTATGCAGGCCATGTCTTCTCTCCTAAAAGTAAATTTGTGATTTAGACTCTCAAACACTTGGGAAAATTTCTGACTGGTTTAACATTGTTAAATGTACGCCTGATTATTGATGCAGATGACTGAAAATTGACTATTACGTTGAGTACCATGAGTGCTGGCTAGCCAAAACTTGAAAAGGGGAGCACTATGGTCAAACTTTCACTTGATAATGAATCTTCAATTTATTTCCTTTTAAAGTACCATATCTGTCTCTTGCTGTAACTTAGAGAAGCTGGCCATTTAAATGGGAGCAATGGGAACAAGGTTGAGTAATGTCTGCTCTGTAGAGAGGCAGAACTCATTTTAAAGATTGAATCAAGTCATCGATATGCCTGAATATATTATCAGAGCACTGTGTGTTAGGCTATTCTTGCTTTGCTACAAATAAATACCTGAGACTGACTAATTTATAAAGAAAAGAGGTGTACTTGGCTCACGGTTCTGCAAGCTTTATAGGGAGCATGGTGCTGGCATCTGTTTGGCTTCTGGTGAAGCGTCAGGGAGCTTTCAATCATGGCAGAAGGCAAAGCGGGAACAGGCACATTATGTGGCAAAAGCAGGAGCAAGTGAGAGTGTGGGGAGGAGGAGGTGCCACACACTTTTTAAACGACCAGATGAGTGAACCCAAAATGCTTACTTATCAACAAGGGGATGGCCCAGACCCTTTCATCAGGGATCCACCCCATGATCCAAACACATCCCACCAGGCTTCACCTCCAACATTGGGGATTCCATCTCAACATGAGATTGGGCAGGGACAAATATCCAGACTGTATCATACTAGGTAAAGATAGATGATTTTAAGGTTTGCAAATTTTAGTTGATGACTTTATTTGGACTTGCAAGAGAATTGGATAAAAACACCTTATTTTCCTGGATTATCTTTATGAATACCATCAGTATCTGTTTTAATCCTTATGACAACTGTGTGCAAGTACCTTCCCATTATCCTGTTGGAGAAAACTGAGGTTTAGAATATAACTTGTATGAAGACCCTGAAGTTAGGAAGAGTCAACACTGGATTTGAATCAGTGATCAGATGAACAAAAGCCAGTGCTCCCCTGGTCCAATTTTAAGAGCATATTTGTTTGCATGAATTTCAGACTAGAGAGAATTCCTAACTTCAATGAATTACATGAAAATATTTTTTCTTTTTTTTTTTCATTGTGGTAAAATATGCCTAACATAAACTTGCCATTTTAACGATTTTGAAGTGCACAACTTTGGTAGCATTAAGTACAATCACAGTGTTGTGCAGTGATCACCATTATCTGCTTCCTGAACTTTTTCATCATCCCAAACAGAAATTCTGTACCCCTTAAACAATAACTTGCTATTCCCTGTCTCCCCAGCCTCTGGTAACCTCTATTCTACTTTCTGTGTCTGTGAACAAAGTATTTTCTTAATGAGAAAGTTTTGTTGATGTTAGATGATATGGCTTAACTTTTAAATTTCTTTGTAGAGTGTTGATCATAAATGAATTTCTTTTGAACAAGAAGTATCATGTACTTCAATGCAAATTAAGTTATTTTTGCCTTCTTAATTTTTTGTCTCTTCTATTTTAAACAAAGTGTTATAATTACATATGCTAAATACAGAAGGCTTCGTGTTCTCTTACTTTATTAAATGTAAACAAATGGTGTTAAGAGAAAATAGTTTTTTTCTGAACCTTACTAAACGCTTTTTATACGCTGTTCTAGTTAGAGTTCCTTAAGTTGCATTGCTGTTAGTCTTAATTGCCTTTGCAATTAAGCTCATCAAAATAGGTAACAAATCCAAGAGATGACTATCTTTTTGCCAGCCTGCATAAATTTGTATCATGTTCTCCTAGCTGATGGTTATCAAATTGCACATGATTTGACTCAAGCTATTATTTCTCTTTATTTTTGATTCAAGCTATTTTTTAAAATGAGTGTAGAATGTAATTATTGCTTATTGTATTCCATTAGTGAGAGTTACTGGGAGGTGCTCTATACTTTGGCCAGATCCTTGGCTTTGTCGGTTTTTGTTCCATTGACCCATGAGGTTGTGAAAATCCTAAAACTCAGGCTCACCCACTTTAATTTGACCTTGAGTTGAAAGCCAGCTTCATTACTTGTTGCATTCCTTCTTTTACTGTTTTTGCCAGAATAATTATTTTCTTAACTGTTTGTGGATTCATTTCAGAAGATATTTTCAGTATTTCCCAGCATTTTTAGTTGTTTTCAGTGGTAGAGTTGGGTCTCTAAACTAGTCCATTGTTGGAAATGGAAGTATTCTTAGAGACTTTGCTAAACAGATTCATTCACTCCACGCAGTTAATAATAATAATAGGAACACAGATTTTGTTTTGGAGTCTTTTTTTATTTTTATTTTTTTGTAGCATTTGGGGGTCTCACCGTGTTGCCCAGGCTGGTGTTGGGTCGCTAGTCAAAGGTGCGATCGTAGGCCTGAATTTCTGGGCTCAAATGGTCCTCCTGCCTCAATCTCCTGAGTTGATGGGCCAAAAGGGGTGCATGACTCTACCTGATTCTGCCACCGTGTATTTTTGACTACTAAGTCAGTGTCTGTTCTGTGTCTGTTTTAGACCTGAATGAAAGAATTTTTGATGTTAGCTGCAATAGCTTGCTTTCATCTTCTGAAGGTACTAAAGGAGCAGATGGGGAGATGGAGAGGGTTTGAACCTAATGTTCTTTTTCTAGCCTAGCACCAGAAGAAACTTTAAGCCCTAAAAGGAGATTCTGTTTGATGTTTGTTGAGCAAGAGCCTTCTTGTCACTTTATTTTTATATTGTATTCAAAGTGGCTTCTTTCTGGTTTTAACCTTACTGAGGTGTGAGAGGGAGAGGAATGTTCTGCTATGTATGTGTGTGAGAATGTTATAGAACCAAACTGGGGCCTACTCACCTGGCACAGTAAAACTAAATACCCACACAGAGGAACATAGCAATAGGTGTTTACTGCAGAGTGCTAAGCAGGGAGGACAGGCAGCTAAATGCTCAAATCCTGGCCTCCCCAATGACTTGCAGGCAAGGATTTTTAAATGCAGGGGTGAGTTTCAGGAAAGCAGAAACTACAGGCAAAATCATACATCAATACAGGGGGATTACACATTGGTTTAAGTTTAAACGTTTGAGATATCTTGAAGCAGGGGCTTACATGTTGTAGGTAGATTCAAAGATCTTCTGATTTGCTATTAGTTAAGGAAGAGAAGCTTTGTTTAAAAATTTATGGTCAGTAGAAAAATGTTAACTGGTTAGAGGGTGTGACTTTCTCCAAGCGCTGCAGGAAGAAACTTAGAACAAAAAGTGAGTTATAAAGTTTAGTTTTCACTGTCTCCTTATCTGGACTCCAAGTGTCAGTTCATCTGTTAGGTGGGGGTCTGAGCCTCTGAAAGACAATTCAGGGACATATGTTCAGACGTTATTTTTAGTTTCTATAGGGAAAGCAAACATCTCTGGAGCTTTAACTTCTTTGGATATTGTTTTAGGCTACTGTTACCTTCTTGTTCTGGTTAAGTAGCTACCTCTGGGGCTAGCTAGATGCCTGGAATTTCCATGGAAGGAACTTAAGGATTTTCCTTTGTGAGTCCCTAAAAAAGGGAGTCCCTGCTCTGTCTCAAAAAACAGCTATCTTTGGGGGCTGCTATTTAGTTTAAATAGTTACCATTTGTGAGTTTTGGCCTTTGGCCCTCCTAGTCCTTTTCTGTCTGTGAGCCTAAAGGTTTTGGTTTTAGCTATCTTCACTTCTCTCTTTGGGTAATCCTATTTACCAGTCTTGATTGGTAGAAGATTACTCCCAGTCCCTCTCTCTAGCCCAGCTCTCTTTCAAGGCCTTGAGACCCATACCCAGCCACGAGTGAACATTTCCACTTAGTTGTCTGTAGTATCCAAACACTTAACCTCTCCTGACGTTTTAAAACAAATCAACCTCTTAAATCCCATCACATTTCTCTATTCTCCTGTCTACTACCCTAGTCTAGACCATCTTCTCTTCTGGATTAAGGCAATAGCTTTCTTACAGATCTCCCTGAAGAGTGAAGCCTTCCACTGTGTTAATCCATTCCACTCTGGGACCTAGAGTATTTTTTCTAAAATGTGTATTAATTTCCTGGATGAAACCTCTCGGTGACTTCCTTTTGTCTTTGCATGCAATTCAAATTCCTTATTATGGTTGACAGTTTTGGTTACTCCTGTGGTCTCAACCCTGTTGTTGCTTCCAATTTAACTTTAAATTCTATTAGTAATTATGCTAAATTTCTTCTGGGAGGTGGGGATGGGATGGATTTTGCTCCTCTTTCTGAAATTCCATTTTTTGAGGGATAATTGACACACAGTTTGATTAATTTTGACAAGCAGGTACACTCATGCAACTAGTACTCCAATCAAGATATTGTACTCTTTAGTTACTCCAAAAAGTTCTTTTGGGGCCCTTTGCCATAGGTTCCCCCTATGGCAACCACTGATCTGACTTCTATCACTATTGATTAGTTTTGCCTGTTAGAACTTCATATAAATGGAATCATAGAGCATACTTTCTTTTTCCCTGGCTTCTTTCACTTAGCTCAGTGTTTCTGATATTTATTTATTTCATTGCATGTGTTAGTAGTTTGCCCTATCTTATTGCTGAGTAATATTCTGTTGTATGGATATGCCACAGTTTACTTACCCATTCATCAGTTGATGAATGCTTATGTTGTTACCAGCTTTGACTTTTAGGAATAAAACTGGTATGGACATTTGTGTTCAAGTTGTTTTTCAGATACACATTTTAATTTGCATGAGCGTTCTAATTGCTCAACATCATTGTCAACGCTAGATATTGTCAGTTTTCAATTTTAGCCATTCTTGTGGGTAACAGTATCTTGTAGTTACATTAGTTTGCATTTATCTGATGAATAAACATGTTGAGCATCCATATGCATATTGGCTATATGTATATCTTCTATTGTGACTTGTCTGTTTAAATATTTAGCTTGTATTTTTAAATTGGGTTGTCTTATTAAGTTTTGAGTTTTTAAATATGGCCAGGCAGCAAGGTGGCTCACGCCTGTAATCCCAGCACTTTGGGAGGCCGAGGCGGGTGGATCACCTGAGGTCAGGAGTTCGAGAGCAGCCTGACCAACATGGTGAAACCTCATCTCTAGTAAAAATACAAAAATTAGCCTGGGATGGTGGTGCATGCCTTTAGTCCTAGCTGCTTGGGAGGCTGAGACAGGAGAATTGCTTGAACCCGGGAGGCGGAGGTTGCAGTGAGCCGAGATTATGCCACTGCACTGCACTCCAGCCTGGGCGACAGAGTGAGACTCCATCTCAAAAAATTTCTGGATACTAATTCTTTTTTCTGCCTTTTTTTGGTACAAGTTCTTTATCAGACTTACATACTACAGATATTTTCTTTGAGTCTGTGCCTTTTTATATCTTAACACTGTGTTTTGAAGAACAGAGGTTTTTAGTTTTAGTGAAGTCCAGTTAACACATTTTTTTTTCTTTTGTGATTAGTGTTCTTGTGTCTATAAATCTTTACTTAACCCTAGATTATGGATATATTCTCATACATTTTCTTAGAAATTTTATTATTTTAGTCTTTATGTTTAAATACATAATTCATTTTTAATTTTGTGTATGGCATGAGATTGAGTGTTAGATTCATTTTAAATTTTATTTTATTCATCTAAAAATATTTATATAGTTTTTCCAGTGTCATGTATATACTTTCCCCTGAATGACTTTGGTGTCTTTGTTGAGCATCAAATTTCTAAAAAAAGTCTGCTGGGATTTTGAGACGGCATTGAATTTATGGAACAATTAAGGGAAAATTGACAATATTGAGTCTTCCAATCTGTAAACACATGTATTGGTAACTAGGGCTGTTAAAACAAAGTATCAAAACCTAGGTGGCTTAAAACAACAGAAATTATCTGTCTCACACTTCTGGAGGCTGGAAGTCTGAAATCAAGTTGTCAGCAAGGCCTTGCTCCCAGGAGGCAGTTGTCTCTTCTAGCTTCTTTTTAGTGGTTGATAGCAATCCTCGGTGTTCTTTGGCTTATAAATAAATCACTCCAATCTTTGCCTCTGTCTTTACATGGCCTTCTCCCCTGTGCGTTTGTGTGTCTGTCCAAATTTCACTGTTCTTAGAGGGACACCAGTCATTGGATTTAAAGCCCACACTAACCCGGTATGCCCTCATCTTAACTTGATTACATTTGCAAAAACCCTGTTTCCAAATGAGGTCACATTTACAGGCACCTGGGGGTTAGGACTTTGACATATCTTTTGGGGAGATACAATTCAACCCCATACTGTGTTTTATGGTTTTCATTGTGTGGATCATGCATATATCCTATTAATTTTATCTTTAAGTATTTTATCTTTATGGTTTTGATTGCAAATGGTATTTTAAAAATTTCATTTTCCAATCATTTTTTACTAATATGTAGAAATAGTTGATTTTTTTTTATATCAACCTTGTGTCTATTGAGCATACTAATTTTTATTAGTTCTAGTAGCTCTTTTGTAGGGTCTTTAGGATTTTCTACATAGACAGTCATGTTGTCTGCACAAAAGACAGTTTTTTCTTTGTTTCTAATTTATGTGCCTTATGCTTTTTCTTTTTGTGGCCTTAATGTATTTATTGGCTTTGACTTTCAATACCACGTTGAAGTGGTAGAGCAACTTACTTTGGTTGTAATCTTAGGGCAAAAGTATTTAGTCTTATTTTAAGTACAGTGATGGCTATGGATTTTTTTTAATAGATGTCCTTTATATGGTGAAGAAGTTTTATTTTATTCTTAGTTTATTGTTTATCATAAATGACTAATTTTGTCAAATGCATTTTTCTTACCAATTGAACTGATTGTATGATTTTTCTTAATTCTAGTAATGTTGAATTACATTTATTGTTTTTTGAATGCTAAATCAACTTTAGATTCCTAGATTCTCCACTTCTCATAATGTATTTCCTTTTTATATGCTAATAGATTTGATTTACTAATATTTTCTTAATGATTGTTTTATCTGTGTTTATAGGGGATATTGGTCTATGGTTTTATTTTCTTGTAATGTCATTGTCTGCTTTTGGATTTTCAGCATTTGATTGCCATGTATCTAGCTATAGTTTTCTTTGTGTTTTTTTAATGTTTGGTGTTCATTTAACCTGCTTTGATGTATGGATTGATAGTTGTTATCAAATGAGAAAAATATTTCATTATTATTGCTTCAAGTATGTTAGCTCTCCTTTACATTCCTTTTTGGGGTCTAATTACTCCACTGCTTATGTTGTCCTGCAGGCTGACAGGTTCAGATTCATGTTTTTGTTTGTTTGTTTTGGCTTTTTTTCTCTCTGTGTGCATCAGGTTAGGTAATTTCTATTGATCTTTTCTTATATTGTGTTTTGTTTGCTATTAAGCCCAACTGTGAATTTCTTAGTATAGACACTGTATTTTTCAGCTATAGATGATCCATTGTTTTAGTTTTTTTTCTTTCATTGTGTACATGTTCTCTTTTAAATCTGGTCTTTGGACATATTTACCATAACATTTAAGAAGTCTTTGTCTACCAATTCTGTTATCTTAATCATTTTTGGGTTTTTATTGAACACTCCCCTCCACCCCAATTTTGAGGTGACTTTTTTATTTTTCCTACTAATTTGTAATTCTTGATTTGTCATCTTTTAAAGAATGTTAAGTACTGTTCTGGTAGGCAGTTTATGAACTTGCAGATCCACCTGATCCCTTTACGCTTATTTTAAGTTTCGTTAGTGTTTCCAGTACAGCTTTCTACACTGATGGCCTAGTACTGTGTCCGGAAATGGTGGGTTCTTGGTCTCACTGACTTCAAGAATGAAGCCGCAGACCCTCGTGGTGAGTGTTACAGTTCTTAAAGATGGGGTGTCCAGAGCTTGTTCCTTCAGACGTTCAGATGTGTCTAGAGCTTCTTTCTTCTGGTGGGTTCGTGGTCTCGCTGTCAGGAGTGAAGCTGCAGATCTTTGTGGTGAGTGTTACAGCTCTTAAAGGCAGCGTGTCTGCAGTTGTTCGTTCTTCCCGGTGGGTTCGTGGTCTCGCTGGCTTTAGGAGTGAAGCTGCAGACCTTTGCAGTGTTACTGCTCATAAAGGCAGCATGGACCCGAAGAGGGAGTAGCAGCAAGATTTATTGCAAAGGATGAAAGCACAAAGCTTCCACAGTATGGCAGGGCACCAGAGCAGGTTGGGGCTGGCTGGGGCAGCATGCTTTTATTCCCTTATCTGGGCCCACCCATATCTTGCTGATTGGTCCATTTTACAGACAGCTGATTGGTCCACTTTACAGAGAGCTGATTGGTCCATTTTGACAGAGTGCCGATTGGTATGTTTGCAATCCTTGAGCTAGACACAGAGTCACAGAGTGCTAGTTAGCTAGATACAGAGTACCAATTGGTGCGTTTACAAACCTTGAGCTAGACACAGAGTACTGATTGGTGTATTTACAAACCTTGAGCTATACACAGAGTGCTGATTGGTGCATTTACAATCCTTGAGCTAGACAGCCAGTCACAGGGTGCTAGTCCTCCAAGTCTCCTCTAGGTTAGCTAGATACAGAGTACCAATTGGTGTATTCACAAACCCTGAGCTAGACAGAGTGCTGATTGGTGTATTTACAGTCCTTGAGCTAGACACAGAGTCACAGAGTGCTAGTCCTCCAAGTCTCCACTAGGTTAGCTAGATACAGAGTACCCATTAGTGTATACACAAACTCTGAGCTAGACACAGAGTGCTGATTGGTGCACATATGATCCTCCTGCTAGATATAAAAGTTCTCCAAGTCCCCATCCAGTTCAGGAGCCCAGCTGGCTTCACCCAGTGGATCCTGCACCAGGGCTGCAGGCGGAGCTGCCGGCCAGTCCCAAGCTGTGCCTGCACTCTTCAGCCCTTGGGCTGTGGATGGGACCCGGCGCCATGGAGCAGGGGGCGGCACTTGTCCCGTAGGCTTGGACCCAGCGGGAGCCCACCGCAGGGGGAGGAGCTCAGAAACAGCAGGCTATAGGTCCAGAGCCCTGCCCCGCCGGGAGGCAGCCAAACCTGGCCAGAATTTGAGTGCAGCGCCGCAGGCTGGCACTGCTGTGGGACCCGGCACAACCGCCGCAGCTGCTGGCCTGGGTGCTAAGCCCCTCACCGCCCTGGGCCGGTGCCGGCCAGCCACTCCGTGTGCGGGGCCAGCCGAGAGCGCTCTGGCGCCCGCTGGAACTCACACTAGCCCGCCAGCGCAGCGCACAGCCCCGGTTCCCGCCCCTGCCTCTCCCTCCACACCTCCCGGCAAGCAGAGGGAGGAGGCTCTGGCCTCAGCCAGCCCAGAGAGGGGATCCCACGGTGCCTTGGCGGGCTGCAGGGATCCTCAAGCCCCGCCAGAGTGGACGCCAAGACCAGAGACTGAGGAGGCGCTGAAAGAGTGAGGGCTGCTAGCACATTTTCACTTGTCAGTACCTCCTAAGGTAGGGCATTTCTGGAATCTCCATGGACTGTCCCAGATATTCCCTGAGGTCTCTTCTCTGTGGTTCGTTGGGACTCTGAACTCTCCTGTAGTTGCTCTTTCCCTGGTAGTTATTACTTTTCTGGCCTCATGGAGTCTCATCCTGCACATACTCAGCTTAGTATTCAGCCAAAGATTGAAGGGGATCCACCCTCAGACTTCTGGAGCTCCTTGTTCTCACTGCTCCCTCCTCTCTGGCATTCAGCCCTACAAATTCCAGGTACCTCAGCCTCCCTGAGCTGCAGTCTCTGTATTCTTAGCTTTGTGAGACCTCTGCGCTCTGCAGGATTGCTCTGCCTTGCTTTCAGGTTGGGCCACTGCCTATAGGAAGGAGCCTGGGCAATGTTAGGGCTTACCTTGGTTTTTTCCATTCTCTCAGGGATCAAAGTCCTGCAGTACTTGCTGTCTAACATCTGAAAACAATATTTCATGTATCTCATATTGAAAACTTAACTTTTTAGTTGTTTATATAATGGAAGAGCTAGTCCAGTACCAGTTACCTTATAATTTATTGAACCTTGTTTA
Organism: Theropithecus gelada; assembly: GCF_003255815.1. Taxonomy (NCBI): domain Eukaryota; kingdom Metazoa; phylum Chordata; class Mammalia; order Primates; family Cercopithecidae; genus Theropithecus; species Theropithecus gelada. Next base: position 68,050,444 of record NC_037676.1, on the reverse strand, counting down.
TGTTTTTCATTGGCTAAGATTTAGCTCACCTCTGATAATTTGCACATGTTGCTTTTTCTGCCTGGGGCGCTTTTCCCCACTGCCTGTACCTAACAAGCTCTTATCATTTTTAAGGATGAAATTACATTGTGGCATTTTTCCTGGTAGTCTTCTTTGATGTTACCAGATCCTGGGTTAATTGTCCTACTTGGTACTTATAGTACTCTGGATTTACATGTAATTGTAATTACTTGTTGTTATGCTGATTGTTTGTAGCCCCTACGAAAACCTAAGCTGTGTAAGGACAAGGACTGTGCCTCGTTCACATTATTTCCCTTGTGCCTAACACAGTGAAGATCTCAATCTCTGTGTGTGTGTCTCCCTTTTGCAGTGTTACATGTGGAGATGAAGAAGTACTATTCAATTCAAAGTGCCTCAAGTATACTTCAGAAAATTTTTGGACTTCTACGCTGGTTTGGAGAGGGAGGCAATTATGGACAGTTGTCATTCTTTTATTCAGAAGCCTTCTTTTAAAATGTATCCTATTTCTGCCAAGATTGGTGTTTTTCTCCTTAATGTCTATGTTATAATTTATATTTGCCTACAAGTATTGGTCTGTTTATAATACTACTTATAGGTGAAGTTTTTTATTTTCCCTCACCTACAAATCAGTCTCATTAAAAAAAGTATCTTTCAAGATAAACATTGTAACCACTTAGTTGCCATAGTAGTTTTGAGGAAGTTAATGTGGCCTGGTCTTTTGGGGTGTGGTGGTGGGTGCACTGTCCCATTGAGGAGACTTTGATAACAGTAGCTTTCTTAGAAAGACTTCTTTCATTATTAAATTGAATAAGATACATCCATGATGTGCTAATCTTATTTATCTTTTGTCTATGGAAAAAGAATGTTTCCATTTTTCATTTCACAGAGTTGTGAGTGATAGCATTTTCAGATGACTAGCACAAAAATTTGTCATGATTTGGTTCAAGTTTGCCTTAAGTTTAAAATTTAAAATTAAAACTGTTGGCCTATAAGCACTTATGAGCTGTCAGTTATAGTACTGTAGAGCCTTAGAACTGGCAGAGACCTTGAAAGTCATTTGTTCAAGCCTAGCCGAAAAGCCCCTGAACAGAGACTAGTTTGAGGCAGATACTTACATGATTTTAATTGTAGAAAGTTGTAATAAACTCTAGAAAGTTCTTAGGAAGTAAGAGTCAAATTCTGTTTTTAACAAACTTGTGCCCATGGTCCTACTTCTGCCTTATGTAATTTCCCAAAATAAAGTTAAACTTCTCCTTAGGTTATTTTATATTACAACAGTTTAACACCTATTCTGTCCTTGTTTATGTTTCTTTGCCTGAAGCTTCAGTTGTAAAACTATTCCTTGTATTGTATCCCTGTCGACATTAAAATATGTCATGTAATCATGTATCATCTGCAGTGGTATTCAGAACTGAATTCATTCTTCTTATGTGACCTGTATTGATAGTGGAACATTCTTGATTTGGAAACGTACCTGATCTCATTGTCTCTCCTAAGATTGTCTTCACTTATTATCTCTCATTAATTTAGAATTTAAACATCTTAGCCTTTAAGAAAACTTTTAAAACTTATTTTCATTATTTTATAGGTATGCAATTTATTTTATATCAAATGCAGACAATTTTTTAAAATTTTTGAAATTCAGCATACTGACATACCTTTAATTTTTTTTTTAATTTTGTAATTCAGCATGCTGATATACCTTTTGTTTTATATGCAGATTTGCTATGTGTTTTTCTGATCTACACGCCAGTAAATAAACTGTGGAACAAGACAAGATCCAATGAAGAGTCCTGTTGGTTACTTCTAGAATTCTTCCACTAGTTTGAAGAATTGGGTGGGAAAGTATTTCCGCCCAAATACATTATCTCTGGGTGTGTTTGTTCAGCTAGGAGTGTGCCTAATTGTAGCATGGGGCTCTGTTTGTCTGTTTGGTTCTTAAGAATGTCACCAGAGACTTTTTAAGTGCTTTTAGTATCATAAGATGATGTTTTCTGGGACCTGAAGCCTTGAATTATTGGTAAAGTGTCAGAGTTTTTGGTTTTTTTTACTTCTTTATACTAGGAGGAATCACATGCCATTTTCATCAAATATTCAAATACTACATGACAAAAAGTTCAGAGCTCTAAGTCAGTATTACAGAAAGGTCTTAATTGAATGGCAAAACTCCCATAGTACCATAGCTTTTAAATAAGTTTTTGATAGTTATGGAAGCTTTTTTCTTAGTTTCATGTCACTTAAAATTCATACCATTTGAAGAATAAAAAGCCTTCATTTTTAGTAAAAGAAATAAACCAAAACCTTACTCTGATTTATTACTTGTTATTAAAGTGGGCTGGAATTCAAAATGATGAGAGCACAGTTGGAGGGTTTTTACTATAGTGTTCACATATTTTCTGTCATAAATTTGGTTATAGTTTTCTGCAGACATTACATTTGTATAAAGAACTCTGTGATAGACTATTTCTGTCCATGGGATTCCAAAATTATAGACACTGATGTCAATGCAGATGAGGTTAGCCTAATTTGGGCAAGAGAGGGACACGCCGAGTCTCTGTATGGATAGCTGAAGGCTATTGCCAAGATTGACAGGTGTCCTGTGAGTGGCAGAGAGCCCCAGGGATAAAATTTTCTCTTGGATTACTTCTCTAAGAAACAATGAACAAAGTCATATTTTCTTTTCTATTGATCACACTCATAAAATAGTGAGGTCTACTTTTAACTCAGCTTTTCTGATATTAGCCTTATAAACCCCAGAAAGGTAAAAAGTTTTATACTTTCTTCTTATAGTATCAGATTCTGTTTTTGAAAATTTTAAGTGTATCCTATGCATTAATTTTTCTAGAATAGTCACCTGATGTATTACTTTGCCATGTTTCACTAAGGATTTGAGACAACTACGAAAACAGTTAATGTAAAAGAATACATTTGTTATTAGTGTAAAAGAGGTAGCTTTATAGAATGATAAACTACATGATCCAACTCTGGAAAAATAAACTTTTAGGAGAATTATCTAAGGTATAAGCATAATATTTATTGTAAAAGAGATTTTATATTAATTTGAAATAGCATTTGTTTTATTTCATCTTATTGAAATTTTATTATTATTAAAATTTAATTATAAATCACCAAGATAAGTAGTCCTAAATGTATCTCAAAATAAGAAAAAGTTTTATAGCCATTAGGTTTATGACACTGAGAAAGTTTAGATTACTACTTTAAGAAAAACTGTGTTGCCTGAGATTTTTGTAAGATTTGAGTGATGTAAATGTGTCATTAGCAATGAAAGCTTTATGACTTTAGGCATAAACTCAATAGCCTTTTCTGTTCTAATAGGAAATTTTCTGATCTGGGGGAGTATTGTGTCTTGATTATCTCTGTATTACCGTGTCAGACATTAGTAGAAATTAGGAAGTGGATGCTGGGGGAACCATTTTAGGGAGCCAACCTATTAACTAGCATGAGAAACGAAAGCCAAGAGCCTCGTCCTGCTGAGAATTGGAGAAGGTTTCTCGGGGCACTTGCAAACACAGTGCAAGTTCTCTTCATGGACCGTTGTGATTGCAGTTAGGTTGAGTTAAGGTGAAGCTAGAGTGGTTAGGGCATTCTCATTTCTAGGTTTTAAATACAGTAGAGTTTAATTCTGATTTAACAAAAATTTGTTGGGAGTCCACTACGAGCTAGCTATTTATGGATACCACTTACCTCCCATGAAGGGGAGGAAAATAAGGCACAGAGAAGTGGTGATTTGCTCATGGCAGTAAAGCTGGGAAATAAATCTAGGCTTTCAACTTCAAGCCCAGTAGAGTTTTGAGATGGTAGAAATAATCTAGATAGAAATTCATTTCAGTGAGACAACTTTTAGAACTGTCTTTCTTACTGCATCTTTTTAAATCATCTCAATTATGATTTTCTAAGTATTGTACCAAAAATAGCCATCTTGTATTTGCTTTTCAAAACTTGACTCTTTTTGAGCAGTTGATTGGAAGAGAAATGTGAAGGTGGGAAGGGTAGCATCACTGGGCCAAGCATCAAGATAGTAGGCTGATTTGGAGTGGATAGCCCAGGCCAGAGTGGCAGAGAATGACCTCGAAGCCCGGGGCCCAGGCTGCACAGCCTCTTACAGATGACCGCCAGTGTTTCCCTTGAGCATTGGCCTAAGATGCATACACTCTGCTCCTCTGACTCATGCCTAGGCATCCTTCAAGTTTCATTGCTAGAACCTTATTGGAAGGCAGAGTAATCAGAGACCTTGACAGTCTCATATTAAAGCTAGTCTCATGGCAGAAATAAAAATGTTATCTGGATTTGTGCAAATAGGAGTATTATAACTTGTTAGTTCCATAGCAAGAAGTGAAAAGTTTATGGCCATGTATTAAGAATGGTTTCAAGTTAGGAAAATTTGGATTTACACCTATAAATTTAATTTACACTTCATTTTGACAAGCCTAGAACTGACTTCTCTTTTAAATAAGCTCTTTGTACTGAGGATTAGATAATGAAAATAATATTATTATTTGAACTATTTTGGTTGTTTTTAAATATTTTAGGATCATTTGTGTACATTGATAATCAGATGACGTTGTCTTGTCTTGGACTGCAGTCACCTCCTGAGTGTTTCTTCAGTCAGGCCAAGCTATCTTCACCTCTCTCCGGGACCTCTGCAGTGGTGGCCTGACTGCCCATCCAGCCCCTACCCACCTCCCTATACTTGACCAAAATGGTCTTTTTAAAAAGCAAAATCTGCTACAGTACTTCAGTAGATTGAAATTCAGACAAGACACCCCCAGGTGGCCCATATAGGGCCTGGCCTCTACTCCCCAGGGCTGCAGTGTCATCTGACTCCTCCTCCCTGCACTTGAGCCGCCCTGGTCTTTCTGTCTCTCAGACTTGCTTGGCTTGGTTTTGTCTCACCCTTTGGCCCTCACGCCTGTTCTTCTGTCTGCACGATCTGTCTTCCGTCTTCACATTCTTGGGCCATCACACTTCATCTCAGGGTCATTTCAGGGATTCTGGAAGAAGTCCTTCACCTCTTAACTAGGTCAGATTCAGGTTTGCTGGCATTTCCTACCTCTGCTTCATTGCACTTGTTACAGTTACAATTTTGTGTTTATTTACATAATTTGATTAATGTTCACTCCAACCAAATTGCAAGCACCACAAGGGCAGGAACCTTGTCTGCTTTTACTTGATGCTTATATCCCTGCCATCTGGTACAGAACCTGGTACATATTAGCAGCTTGATAAGTATTTGTCGAATACTTGAATGAAAGTTTCATAAAAGGCATTTTCTCAGCAGTATTATCTGCAGCCTCTTGGTTATGAAGACGGATGAATAGAAGCATACTTTGTTATTAGAAAGCTCACTTACAGCCAAGAGAACAAGATCTGTACCAAAAATATAAGTTACATTGCAGTTAGGGCTTGAAAATAATATGTCCTTAATTATTTGAAAATGCGCTATTAGACTAGCTTTTTTTCAGTAAGTCCAAAATGAGTGAATTATAATGTTAAGAAGCACAGATAATATGACAGCCTCTAACATTCATAAAGTAATTCTATCCCTAAAAGAAATAAAAAGTTGAACAAATTTCAATTAAAAATTGAAAAGATGGAATAAAATGCATTAATATTTTAAAATGTCACCGAACACTGTGCTTGTGAAACCGTTCTATGTGAAAAGAATGAAGACATTTTTAGTACTGCCACATATTTTTTGAAAGTTGTTTTAAGGCACTCTGTTAGTATTAAGATTGTAGAAGTGTTTGGGGCTGGCCTGAGTCCTATTTTTGCCTACATTTTGTTAGACTGTTAGGTCAGCCCTCACTAAAGTCTTTTCCCTCCCCTCTTCCAACATTACTTAGGCAGTTCTACCCCAACCCTGGGTTTGTGGCATGAAGCATGCGCTGGGTAAGAAGGCTGGCTGGGTAGTGCATTCCCAGAGGAGTCAGGTGATCACTGTTGGAAGGCAGCTGCTTGAGGTCCAAGGCAGTCAGTGTCCCCTCTCTTTTGCCTCGGGACAGCTGGTTATTTATCAGACTCCTAAGAAGTTTTCCTTGCTCCCTAGTAGAAGAGAGAGATTATGCAGCGGGCTTTTGATTGATCCAATGGGAATTACATTGATCTGGTGTCTGGCCTTGGTTCTTATCAAGTGGATCACCTCTAAGGTAGGCCATCTTTATTTTTAGGATGGTGACATTCATCATTATTAGTTTACATATTTGATAGGAATTAAATAGCTCGACGATTTTCTCCCCCTTTTGCCTCAGTTTTTATTCTCTGATTAAAAGAGCTGTGAGTTTCATCGGTCGGCCAAAGCACTTAAATTTACTACTTGTAGTTTTTATTCTTATCCCACATTATTTCTTGTTAAGGGCTTTTTATAGCATCTTTCCCCAATATCAAAGCAACATTCCTCAGTGTCACTGCCTTAAAGAAGTTTTTATGACTAAAGAAGTTTAACTTTTAAGATTATGAAATTAAGTTACACTTTTGGTGTATATATTTTAAACATTCTCTCGGAGAAAATTTAATGACACTTGCGTATTTAAAGTGTAATGTTGAGGATTTCTAAACAATTATAAACTTTTTAAAAATGAAAAACCACCCTCTATCATGTTTTCTCTTAAGGTCTTACTACTGATAAAATACATGCCTTAGCTATAATATATTGACATAAATGTAGGATTACATATATGTTGTTTTTGAAGTTGAATTCTAAATGTCAGGCTTGAGAAATTCTTGATAGAATGCTAGCTAGCCATTTGCCATCTGGACAAGGGTCTAAAACTAAAATAATATTTAAAATTATACTGTTTGAAATTATTTTTGCTATTCTTCTATAAAAGTGATTATATCTTTCATCCACCACACAGCTTTTTTTCTTTCTAGATTGAGAAACTGAATTTTTAAGGCTATCACTTAATTGAGAAACAGAGCTTCTATAAAGTTAATTTTTTTTCTCAAGCAAGATTTTAATACCCGCTATGTAATTTTCCACGTTTAAACATAACATTTTAAGCATAATTAGTGAATAAGATTGAAGAAATCTCTTAAAGAAAAATAATGTATTCAGATTTTAAAATCTTTGTGTTTTAAAAGTTAAGAATTAACTTTGTTGCAGTGACAGCTATTTTCTTGTTTTTAAAGGATTGGCTTGCCAAGTTGTTGAATGAAGGTCAAGTTAATGTTAATAATGCATTAGTTGTCTTGTGGGTGTTTTCAGAGACTTTACTCCCCCCCCCCCCCCCCCCCCCCCCTGCGTAGAGATGAGGTCTTACTATGTAGCCCAGGCTGATCTCAAACTCCTGGGCTCAAGCAATCCTCCTGCCTCAACTTCCCAAAGAACTGAGGCTATAGATGTGAGACAATGCACCTGGCCTCTAGACTTTACCGTTTTAATGACCACCAAAAGATCACATTGTTTTTAAACAGAAAGAATGCTAATATTTTATTTTTTTAAAAAAATGGTGAAAAAAGAAAGAAGAATGGGAAGGCTACTATTTGGTAGATCAGTGCAATATTTGAATACTTTAGCCACTCAAATACAAGCGTGTTTTTCTAGCATATGTAAGATGACTACTCTGAAAAAGCTCATTTCGCTATGTCAGAGGAAATTGACTTCACAACTTTGGCTGGGCTTCATCTTTTGCTATATTATTGTTTTTTTTTGCTAGTGTTGCCAACAATTTTATTCAGTGCTCCTGTGTGTAAGCCCTTTAACCATCAGTTTATGAATCTGCAAAATGGAACTAATAAAGCCTACTTTATAGAGATCTTGTGTGGGTTAAGTGAGATTTTGTGTGAAAACACTTGGAACATTTTTTTGGCACAAGGAGCACAGCAAGTGTTAGTTAATATATTATTACTCTTACCATGTAATGGAAATGCACTTGCTTTTGCTAATAAATCATTTAGTGGAAAACTTGGAACAGAATAAAAACAATGGCACTTAAAATATCTTTGCTGGGTTTTAAAACATGTCTGTCTTTAAAAGTTATGTATTAACTAATATTGGGAACAACTTTTACACCTTTTATCATTTACCTTCAAGTCAAATCTTTTGTGGAAGCATGATTCACCCTAATTCAAGGTGAGTCTTACCAGGGCACTCAGAACTCCTGTTAGTGAGGCAGTGGGTCCTTTGGTGCTTTACAGTTTAACTTGTTTGTGCTACTGCTGTCAGTTTCTGATTAGCTCAGCCTCGCCCATGTTTTGACCTATACTAGTTTGCTTTACAAGCTGTTCCCAGGATGGCTAAATTAGAAAAGTCACGAGTAGAAGCCTCTCAGTTATTTCCATTCACTGGTGAACTGAGGTGGGAATGTGAGTGATAGCTCTGAGAGTTTTATGACTGACAGTGTGACACAGGATTTTGATGAAATTTGTTTTACTGTAATTAAAAAGAAAATTCTAGTAGTATATGATTTTCAAAATGATAATCTTTAAAGAAATCTTTGTTACATGTGCAGCAGTCTTATATAAAAGTAGATATAATTATTTTTAAAACAACATGATTCTAACACCGAGGTCAAATTTTTATTGTTAGAACTCATAATTTATAGTTTTTTTTCCAAAATGAGTTACTGTAGATTATCCTACCTACCTACTTTAGATTATTCTACCTAGTGAGAGAGCTTAATATTCATTTTAATTTTAATTCTTAAGTGGGTAGGTGAATGGATTATCACTCAGGATGTATTTGTTGATGGGTTCAGATATATATTTTAAAATCCATTCTTTAAAAACAGTTTTGGTCTCATTTGGATTTATTTCATAAAAGCTATGTCTTGTGGTTCAGTATAGCATTTAAGCTAAGTATTTGTAGACTAGCCTTACTTAAATTAGTACCTTATAATGAATAGAAAAACTTGGATATTTTGCACAGCCCTGTGTAATTTGTATCTATTTTAAAATTAAACTCTGCCTTTTTTGCTTAATAAATTAAGATTAATACAGACCCTATCATTTTAATATCTAAATTAGTGCTTCTATAAATGAGGCTAAAATGATTACCTTAATAAGTTTAATATGCCATGGCGTTATCTAGACTATGTGCATTACCCAGTTTTTGACTTAATATTATTTTGTGATGTTTAACAGAGCGCCAATAATATTGGTCAGTCTTTCACAATCATTAATGTGTGAAGTGATACATATTTTACCTTTCTAACTAGCAACTGTTATAGTAAATACCCTTCCTACATTAAAAAAAAAAAAAACAACATAATGTCAACTCCCCTCCTAAAGAGAACTGTTGGAGATAACACCTTAAAATTCATTTTAACAAATTATTTATCTGAGTTGTTACTGGACACTATCAAATTGATAGGTCATGACAAGTTATTACATAGTATCTGCAGTGTCATTAATTTGCTTTAGCTGATAGAAATATTTATTGCCACATATGCCCTTCCTAGGCTACTAGGTTTACCCCTAGATCGGTGGTGTTGAGGAGAGACCTGTAATCTAGTAAGCTAAATATGTTGGGGAGGGGATTCTCACAGTCGCTGTGAGTGGTGCCTTTTAACAGTGGCTGTTTCCTCCAGAATAAATAACATGAAACACTGCGGGAGGCTTCCTTAGGATATTCTATTAGTGGAAGACACTTTAAGCATGATACCAGGAGTGTAGTCTATATGATTTGGTCCCTTGGGATTTAAGATCATGCTTTTCTTTGTAGTAGATTTTTATTTTACTTTTCAATTTTAATTTTATTTTGTGAATATATGATAATTACACACACTGCAAGACTCAAAAAGTACAAAGATAAACATTGAAAAGCCCCTCTCCTACCTCTGTATCCCTCAGCCTCCTTGGAGACACCCAGTGGTGATAGTTAGAATTTTATTTTTGTTTGAAATTTTTTTTCCTCTTATATTTCATGAGCTGTGTTTTTTTAAGGACTTGTGAAATCATGTAAGATTTTAATTGATATTTTTCTCTTAAAAGTCAAGCATTAAGGATATAATAACTTAATATTTTGGGTAGTTGTTACACACTAAATCCAAGTGAGGGCTTTACGTAAATTTTCAATATGATAAGAGTAAAAAATGTGATTTTTTTTTTTTTTTTTTTTTTTTGAGATTTGTAGGTATGTGTTGAGGAGTTGTAAATCCCATGCCAGAATTTTGTGAGGGAACACGATCATTAATCTGATATGTAAAAATACAATCTCATTGCTTTAATATGTATTTCTTTTGTTAATGAAGTCAAGCATTTTTTTGTATTTATTTATTTTTCCCTTGTGAATAGTATGTTTATGTCCTACCTATTTTTCTACAGCTCTTTAGTCTTTTTCTAACTAGATTTGTAAGACACTTAAAATTTTTTTTTGGTGAGGAGATAGTAGAGGAAAATTAGCCCTTTGTCATATCAGTTGAACTCACGTTTCTGTGTTTGAAGTTAATCCTTTACTTTGTTAATGGTATCTTTTACCATCATAATTTAACTTTTAAGTGGCCAAATTTGTCAGTGTTTCCTGACTTAGGGATTTTTATAGGATAGTTAGAAAGGCCTTCCTATATAAGACTTTTACAAATATAGTCCTGTTTTCTTTTAATACTTTCATGCTTTAATTTTTAACATTTAAACATTGTTCCATGTGTAATATGTTTTGGAGCAGGAAGGTAGTAATGTAGCTTTATGTTTTTCTAGATAGCACCACTTAATCTAACATTATTTATTAAAAATCAATGTTTCCTCCACAGATTCTAAGTCCTGTATTTATCATATACAGAATCACTGTGTACTCTTGGATTTGCTTCTAGAGTCTCTATTGATTATTTTCTCTGTTTCTTTGCAATGTCACACTATTTTGTTCATATCCCATAGTGCTAGTCCATTTCCCACCCTCCCCCTTTTTTTTTGAGACAGGGTCTCACTCTGTCTCTCAAGCTGAAGTGCAGTGGTACCATCATAGCTCACTGCAGCCTCCAACTCCTAGGCTCAAGGGATCCTCCTGCCTCAGCCTCCCAAGTAGCTGGGATTACGGGTGTGTGCCACCATGCCTGGCCTATTACTACTTAAATATTTTTTTTTTTTTTTTGGCTTGTTAATTCAACTGATTTTACTGATCACTTTTGACATGCTAGGGACTGTTCTAAATGTTGGGATTTATCCTAGATCTGGGAAAATAGCAGTGACTGAAGACCCTGCCTCCACAGAACTTAGATTCTATGTCTAAACTGTGGTTTGGTCAATTTTATCTTCCTCATTTTTAAATCTATCCTCACTTACATCCATTCTGTTAGTCACTAATTTATTCATCAATATATTTATTAGTTATTATTTATTTGTAGTAAGTCCATTTAGTCATTCATTTACCAAATTTTTATTTAGAACTTACTAAATAATAGATCCTGTTTTAGAGACCAGGGATGCAGTGATGACTAAGATAGACAAAGTTTCTGCTCTTGTGGAGCTTTTAGTAACATGCAGACAAGACAACTTCAGCCGCATGCTACACAGAGGACTGACGTAGGGAGCTTTGGAAGAGGGTGGCTTCTAGGTGGCTATAGATTTCATAGTCAGGTAATCTCTCTCTGAAGAGATGACGCTTTGTCTAGAAGCTGCAAGGTAAGAAGGGAATAGTGAAGCAGTGATCCAGGACGAGGGAACAGCAATTGGAAAGGCTGTATATTTGGTGTAGATGAGGAAAAGCAAGGAGGCCAGCTTGGCTGTCTCCTAGCAGTGGGGGAGGCCACAGTACAAGAGGGCACAGAGGTAGGCAGGTCACAGAGGACTCTCGAAAGTAAAGCTTGGGGAGCCCCAAGTGTGATGGGGAGCCTTTGGAGGAGTTTGAGCAGCAACTGAAGTGCTTACTTTTGCTCTTATATGAAGCGTGGACTGGGATCCAAAGAGATGCAGCAGGAAAGCCAGTGGATTGTCCTTTCCTTTCTTTTCTATTAATATTTGGCAACTCCTATTGATCCCTTTTGAGTCAACACAGATGTCACCCCAAAACCTTTACCGACTTACTCAAACAGATTAAATTTCCAAAGAGAGGCTGCATGTGTCTCTCTTTGTATCCATTTTTATGGTAGTTCTTAACCATACTGTATTAGAATTATTTGTTGTCCCCATTCCCCAGAGATTTCAAGAACAGGTACCATATCTAATTTCATTTTGTATATCCAGCTTCTCTTGCACAGTGCTTCACAAATAATAAATGATGAATACATGTTTGTTGAGTTGAATTTTATATCATATTTAATTGTCATGTATTATAATGCATATTTTTTTTTTCTAGAGGCGTGGAGCTATTTCCTATGACAGTTCTGATCAGACTGCATTATACATTCGTATGCTAGGTAAGCATTCTTTATTTTATACCAGTATCAGTTAATTTTGTTATTATCTGTTGTTATTTGAGTTTGAGGTATCTTTCATTAGGTAGCTTTTCATTGCTGTTTGTAGCAGAAATAACCTATTCATGGAGTTTAGAGTCTAGAAACAAATATTGAATGTGATGTGAATCAAGAGAAGCATTTTAGAGTTACAGATAATTGAGAAATCTTTGGCCTAATAACTGGGACACTGTCATTAGTACACAGTTTCAAATTGCATCTTGAACATTCTTCATAGAAAATAGTGTTAGATTTGTACAGTGGCTAAATACCAAATAGATGAATGCCAGCATGGACAAAGGTGAGGCCATGAAATACCTGCTCAGATCATCCTGTGACTAGATGTATTTTGTTCTCAGCTGGCTGGCAAGGAAGACCATTTGACTTCTAGTTCTGGTGCTTAAATTTTTTATGTATTAGTCAATTCCACAAGGTGAAATGAATTTAGATATGTGCGTATATATTTCTAATTTTCTTTTTCTCTTTTTCTCTGTGCCAGATTTCTGTCTTCATCCATGTCTCCTTCATCCTTGCACTTCAACTCATAGTATTAAACATGCATATTAAGATTCCAACAGGCACATTTATTCGTTTTTTGTTAGAAGACTCTCCTACGACTCCTCCTCAGCTCAGAATTCCTCCCTCAACTTTATGATACTGATCTATCCTTATTCTTCACCTACTTTTGTTTTCTCCTTTGCCACCTTCACTAATTCCTTTTCATACTTTTAAGCTGAAATGTTCCCCAAGGTTCTGTTTTAACTCCTATTCCTTTTTGTCCTCTTTATTTTATCTTGTGTATCTTACCTGCCTCAGTTCTTTTCTATTCCAGTACATATTTTCCCCCCATGAATGCACAGCCTTTTTCTCCTTGCTGTCTCCATCTTTCTCTAATAAACATGTTCAGGATTCCGCTGTCCTTAAGACAGAGCTTTGCATTCATATTTTCTTTAACTTTGTAAAACATCTCCATGTAAATGTTATGGATATCTCAAACTTAACATGTCTAAAGCAAAACATTTGTGTTCCCCATGCCCATGTCTGTCTGTTCTGCAGTCTTTTGCCATCTCAGTAAATATAACTCCATTCTTCCTGTCATCAGGTCAGAAACCTCAGAGTCAATTTTTTACTTCCTATTTCTTACACACTCCATATTGAATTCATCAGCAGATCCTACTGGTTGATACCTTTAAATACACTCAAATCTCACCACACCAATGCTGTTACCACCACATTTATTACTTACTCCTTAACTGGAGGCCCTGTGTCTACCTGTGTTCCCTGACTGACTCTGTTCTCATCACACCTAGAGGGAACCTTTTCAGACATAATCTAACTTCTCTATTCATAAGTCTTTGATGGCCGCAAATGTCTAGCATGATCTGACCCCACTGCCTCTCCACCCCACCCCCACCGGTTCCCCTCACTCACCTTGCTCCTGCTGCGCCGGTCTCTTGGCTTGCCCTTGACCGTGCCAAGCATGCTTCTGTCTCGGGGAGTTTTACGCTCTCTCTTCCTCATGCCTGGAAGCCTCTTCCTCCCTGGCTCCTGCCTTGCTTCCTTCAGGTCCCTGCCCAGACACCTCCTTTTCAGTGAGGCCTTCTCTGACTGCACTAATGAGTCACCCTCCCCTGCTCCTCTCTTGCTATTCCTCTTACCTTTAGTTTTGTCCATGTAACTCATCATCTTCCACTGAAATTTGGTATTTATTATTTGTGTCATCACACAAAAAGATAAGCTTCATGAGGACAGTGAAGGGACTTTATGTATTTTGCCCTCTGCTGTATTTCCAGTGCTTGACTTGTTAACGTTTGTTGCAACGTGAAGGAATGGCCACAAGACAGGTGACTAGTCATTGTGGGATGGAATTATAGTCGATGAAGTGAGCCTTGGAGGAAGTGATGGTCTTACTGAGAGAAACAGAGTAAGCAGGAGTGCCCTCTAAGCAAGCCAAATTGCGAGAGCACAGGAATAGAGGCTGAAGATTTAAAGGTTATGAACTTGGAGGCTATAAAAGTGTACTGGGAAAAGTGCTGTGTTTGGAACTCACGGAGCTGGGTTTAAATCCTGACTCACCCTTTGTACTAGCTTTGTGGCATGGAGCATGCTATTTAACTTCTCAAAGTCAAGTTTTTGAATCTGTAAAATGAGGATTAAGATTCCTATCTCTGAAGGTTGACGAGAGAAGAAAATAAAATAATGCCTGCAAAACACAAAAAAGAGCGTCTAGACCATGGTTGCTATGGTTATGTTGCTGTATAGAAAAATAAATGTGGAAGTAATGTGGGCACATGTAGGAACCACACTGAGCTTACAAAGACCAAAGTTTAAGACTCAGCTAAAGGCCTTGGGTGTACCTGCTGTCAGTGAGAAAAGAGTGATTAATCAGGTTGACTTTAAAACAAAATCTTTAACATTTTAAGTTTTTACACATTTATGAAATTGCAAACTGCTTGAAAATAAGTAATATATTTTCCATTTTTCATATCCCTTTTAGCCCGTACTATAGTGCTAGGCACAGTCGGCTCAAGTTTTGTGCTGAGGATTTTCAACCTCCTGTAAAACAGATACTGTTTCCCAATGGCCTTTTTTTTTAAAAAAAAAAAACGTTGCCCATATGAATAACATGTTAGGTCATCTTATCATATACTTGAATCCTATTTCAAAAGGCTAACTTATTAAAATATAGATTATAATAATTATTGTAGGGGTAGATTTTAAAAAGTCCTCCTCATTCAGCCTTACAGTTCATTACTGAAATTTTGTGAACTCTTTCAAATAAATCAGCTCCTAACTACCTGTTCCACATATATCATCAGTGGGCTGTCACTTACGAATATGATACCACATGGACCTTTGTTGCTTATGGAAGCTTCTTCCCGAGCGATAACCTTCTAAACTTATGTTTTATTCCTGATTCTGTCCAGGAGATGTACGTGTAAGGAGCCGAGCAGGATTTGAATCAGAAAGAAGAGGTTCTCACCCGTATATTGATTTTCGTATTTTCCACTGTAAGTGTTGGTAGACATGATGTTTCTCTCAGACTTTCACTACAAATTTTAATAAAATTACATAGTTTTCCAAGAGAAAAAGAATACCAGAAAAAAAATCTATTATGTTTGGAATGTTTTTAAAACCCAAGTCATGTATGTAAATGACACTATTTCTAGGTAATCTTAGTAAATACTTAAGAGACAATTAGAAGAGGAAGATACTAAAATATGAAAGTTGATATAGCTTTTCTCTTCTCCTCTGATTTATTACTTTATTTCTTTAAAAAGATTTTTTTTTAAGTTGTTGTATTCCAGATGGTTTGTCTTTGCTAATTCAAATAAAATGTTTTTGTGCAAATGATATTTTATGAAGATGTTTCACTAGATTAGCAAAGTGTTATCTTTTCGGTTTATTTGAAAATGTGTATCACCTTTAAAGATGCCTGGTCGAGTGCCTGTTTCAAAAACAAACATTCTATGTGGATTTAGCCTATAGTGGAGGGAAAGGGGAAAAAACAGAACTTCTAAATGCCTTAAGTATTAAACATATTAAATCTGTTTGTGGAGGAGTTCCACTTTCAGTAATGTTGGCTAAAGTAATTTGGATTGATAATCTAAAAAATGAGAAAAATTATTCAAAATATAAAAGACATGTATGTATTCAAATGTATCTGAATGCTATTGAGGCAGAGAGATAAGCCCAGCATTTCAGGCTACTATTCTTCTTAGTAGCATGTACTGATTCTGGGAAAGGTGAATTAGAAGATGAGCAGAGCTTTTTATGGACACTTAGGGATAGAGAAACAAAAACAGGTGTTTAGAGCCCAGCAAGGCTGGAAGGTTGGTGCTGGTAAGCCATTCAGGCTTCGTTTGGAATCCTAAAGTGCTATGCCTTAGAAATAAATCCCAACTTTGAAATATCTCACTCACCGAATACATTAAGGTGATCTGTGACTCGTGTTTCTAGCCACCTGCTGGACAGAGATGTAACTCATCCCTTAAGTTTGCTAGCTGCAAACAGAGCCCTGGGATATGTCCTAGGCAAAGAGTAGTCAGGGCTTTGTGTTCTTGAGACATCAGTAAGAATGTGTAGGGACCCTCGGGGCCTCCAAGGAGGATTAACTTTCCAGTAACAAATGACCCCAAAACTTATTGGCATAAAACAACTATTTTTAATGCTCATGATTCTGAGAATCAGGAATTCAGTCAGGGTGTATCAGGTTTGGCTTGCCTGTGCTCTACAGTGTCTTGGTCTGTGATTGGAATGGTTCAGACAGCTTAAAAATGGCTGGGATAGTGGCACTGGAGCCTTATGTCCCGGGTCTTGGTCCATCTCATGTCATCTCCCAGGGCTGGAACCTCCAAGATGGCTTCTGCACTCTTAGGTGCCAACATTTTTCTGTCTCCATAAATGGCAGTCTCAGGGAAGTCTTAGGGGTAATTGGACTAATTACATGGCAGCTACTTTCTGCCAGAGCAAACATTTCAAGAAAGAGGAAGTGTGAGGACTCATAGTGTCTGAAGATGTGGGCCCAGAACCTGGCATAACATCACATTTCCATATTCTGTTGATTAGCCGTGTCACACAGCTTGCTCAGAGTTGCGGAGAGAAGACACAGCCCTCCCTCCACCCTGGTTGTCAAAGGGATGCAAGGTCAAAACCTTTTTAATCTCCCATCTGTAATCTGGCACAAAATGTTTTGAAAAAGTAATTAAGGTCCTAGAAGGAGAGGAGAGGGTAAGTGTAGCAGGAGCAGTCTTTAAAGAAGCAATGGCTGAGAAATCTCTAGAAGTTGATAGAAGACATTAAGGCACAGATTCAGGAAGTATTATAAATCTCAAGCAGAGTAACATTAAAAGAACATCACACCTAAGTGTACCATAGTATAACTATGAAAACCAAAATCAAAGAGAAAGAATTAAAAGTAATGAGGGGTAGTGGAATATTACTTTCAAAGGAGCAATTATGAGGTTGCCAGAAACGGATTGTTTCATTTTCCACAGAAACTAAAAAGGTAGAAGACAAAGGAAACATAGCTCTGATGTGCTACAAAAAAATAAACTGTCAAACTAAAAATGTAATCCACAAACTCTGAAAAGGACACACTTCACAATTTGTTACGTAAGGCTAGCGTGTAATCTTGATACTACAACATGACAAGGATGTGGTTGTCATCCACATCCTTGACTAATAGATTTTAGTCATAGCAGGAGCATGTGCTCATTTCTTTGATTAGATCACATTTCACAAAACACACTAGATTACAAACAAAAAATAACAGCCAAATCGCTCATGAATATGGAGGAAACGTCCTAAATAACATATTATCAAATTATATCTATAACACAAAGGGAGAATTAATATATTTTGACCCAATTCATATTTTCCCAGGATATAAGGTTGGTTTAACAGTGAAAAATCAATCAGTGTAATTCACTATATTAATAAAATAAAGGAGAAAAGTTATGGATAGGTTAATATGTTAATGCTGAAATGGCAGTGCTAAAAGCCAAGATGACCAAATGCTAAGAAGAGCATTTGATAGGGCCAGTCGCAGTGGCTCACGCCTGTAATCCTTTGGGAGGTGCTTTGGGAGGCTGAGGTGGGTGGATCATCTGAGGTTGGGAGTTCGAGACCAGCCTGACCAACATGGAGAAACCCTGTCTCTACTAAAAATACAAAATTAGCCAGGCATGGGGATGCATGCCTGTAATCCCAGCTACTCGGGAGGCTGAGGCAGGAGAATCACTTGAACCCGGGAGGCAGAGGTTCCGGTTAGCTGGGATCGTGCCATTGCACTCCAGTCTGGGCAACAAGAACGAAACACTGTCTCAAAAAAAAAAAAAAAAAAAGAAAAGCATTTGATAAAATTCAGTATTTGTTCTTAAAATTCTGAGCAAGCTAGGAACAGAGAAAAACTTGCAGAGTTTGAAACATTAGCTACAAAACCCACAGCAAACATCATATTTAATAGTGCAATATTAAAACATTCTTTGTGAGATGAGAAATCAAGAATATCTTTCATCATCCTTCCTATTCAGTATTGTTGTGGGAAGTCAGGGACCCCGAATGGAGGGACCGGCTGGTGGTTCTATCCGGTATAATAATGCAAGAAAAATAAATGAAAAGTATAAGGACTAGAAAAGAAAAAGTATCATTTTTATGGATGACATACTTATGTACTTAGAAAATTGTTAGGATTAATAAGTGAATTTAGCAGTTTTCCTTTCAGTACGTAGTGGTATTTCTGTAAAGTAACAGTGACAAAATTAACATAATATATGATTTGAATTTGCGTCAAAAAACATCAAATATGTAGGGATAAATCTAACTAAAGATATGTGTAACTCTACATAGAAAACTATAAGTCATTACATAGAAAAATTAAAGATAACTTAAATAGAAGTATATATACTGTTGTTTATGGATTGGAGGATTCAATGAAGATGTCAGTTTTTCTTCTTTCCTAAATTAATCTGTATAGGTTTAGTGAAATCACAATGAAAAATCCCAGCAGTTTTTTTTTCAATAAAATCAACAAGCTGATTTTAAAACTTATACGAAAGTTGAAAAAGCTAAGAATAGCCAAGACAGTTAGGAAGAAGAAGAACGAAATTATGGAATATACATCCATAGATATCAAACTTATTATAAACAGTAATAATCAAGTCAAGGTGATATTAATTCAAGGACTGACAAATAGAATAAAGGCATACTATAGAATCTAGAAATAACCTACACATATATGGATATTTGATTTGTGACAAGTGTGGTAATGCATTAGGTAGAAGATAAATAATGCAGTGGGTAGAAATAGCGATTTCACTAAATCAAGTGGATACCCATATAGGGAAAAAAAATGAATCTTGGACCCTGTTCACACCATGCATTAAAAAAATCAAATTTTGGTTGATTAACTTTGCCAGATTAGGCTGATAATTCAGGTAAGGTGAGGAATGCTAAATCAATAACATTGATTTAGCAATGTGGACATGTTGGTAGGGGAAGCCTGAAGTTAAAGTGAATTTAAGAGAGAACAGAAAGATGGGAATTAGATCCAGCAAGTACAAACAACTCTTTTAGAGAGTTTTGCTGCAAAGAAAACGGAAGAGGCTGGGCATGGTGGCTCACGCCTGTAATCTAGCACTTTGAGAGGCCGAGGCGGGTGGATCACCTGAGGTCAGGAGTTTAAGACCAGCCTGGCCAACATGATGAAACCCCATTTCTACTAAAAATAGTAAAAATTAGCCAGGTGCAGTGGTGCGTGCCTGTAATCCCAGCCACTCGGGAGGCTGAGGCAGGAGAATCACTTGAACTCGGGAGGCGGAGGTTGCAGTTAGCCAAGATCACACCACTTCATTCTGGCCTGGGCTATAGAGCGAGACTTCATCTCAAAGAAAAGGGAAGAAATAAGAGAGGCAACTGACAGAGGAAGTGGGATCACTGAAACTAGAAATTAATAGCAAAGCTCGAGAACAAAAAGGCCTGGCCACCTGGAGTTTTTCCAAATTCTGAAATAAGTACTTCTTGGGTCAAAGAGGTAGACCATAAAAAGATGATAATTAAAGATTATATAGGAAAATCTATGAAATTCAGATAATGCAGTGCTTACAGGAAAATTCATAGCCTTAAAAAATACTTACATTCATAAATAAGAAAGAATGAAATAAGTCAACTATAAGTAGTCCAACTCAAGAAGTTAGAAAGATAAGATCAAAATACACCTAAGAAAAGATAAAGTAGTTGTTAAAAAACAGCAATCAATGAACTAGTAAACTGAAATAAAAGTAGAACTCTGTAACTAAAGTTGTTGTTTGCAATAAAACAGATAAATTGCTCGCTAACTTAAAGACTGAATGGAGCTAACATGCATACTCAAAAAATAAGAGGGGAAAACACCACAGATAAAGAGAAAATAAAAGAATCGAAATGGACTCTTTTGCTTGACCCCAAAAATATATTTGAACACTTGTATGATCCAGAAAATTTTCTTAAAAATTGCAGTTTATTAGAACTGAATGTAGAAATCATAAATTAATCCAGCAGTACTCACAGTGCGGTCTGGGATCCTCAAGACCCTTTTGGGGGTCTGTGAGGTTAAAACTATTTTCATACTAATACTAAGATGTTATTTGCCTTTTTTGCTTTTATTCTCTCTCAAGGATACAGTGGAATTTTCCAAGGCTGCATGATGTGTGATGTCTCAGTACATTCAGTGTATTAGCAGATACGAGAAACAGCCGGACATTTCTCCTTAAATTTTTCTCCATTTTGGAAGATATAGTTATTTTTAATAAAAATGTCATTTATGTTATGGCTTTATAGCAATAAATTTTTAAAAAATAAATTTAAACAATATTTAGCCATTAAATGTTTTCAAATTTTGTTTTATATATTTTTAAATTAACTAAATATTTAAATATTAAAAATGTAATTTCTATGGTAAATATTTAATTTCTATGGTAAATATTGATAGCTATAACCCATATAAAGTTAGTTATTTGGGTTGTTAATAATTGTTAAGAATGTGAAAGAGTCCTGAAAACTAACATAATAGAGAAAGTTGCATAAGAGTTACCTCTCTAAAAGCCTGAGGGCCAGAGGATTTTACAGGCAAATTATTTAAGATCTTTAAAAGATTGATGATTAGTTTCAAAGCTCTCTAAACTTTCAGATTATAAAGAGGGAACCATTCAGAGTAAATTTATAAAGCAAATATAACTTTTTATAAGTATAATATTCTCACTATAAATGTCAGTACAAAAAATTTTTTTTTTTTTTTTTTTTTTTTTTTGAGACAGAGTCTCACTCTGTCACCCTGGCTAGAGTGCAGTGGCACGATCTTGGCTCACTGCAAGCTCCGCCTCCTGGATTCACGCCATTCTCCTGCCTCAGCCTCCCGAGTAGCTGGGACTACAGGTGCCCGCCACCACGCCTGGCTAGTTTTTTGTATTTTTAGTAGAGACGGGTTTTTACCATATGGGCCAGGATGGTCTCGATCTCCTGACCTTGTGATCTGCCCACCTCGGCCTCCCAAAGTGCTGGGATTACAGACATGAGCCACCATGCCTGGCCTAAAAAGTCTTTAAAAAATATTAGCATAAGGATTTCCAACAGCATGAAAGAGTAATACTTCAGCCATAGTGGGGTTGTTTCAGAAAAGGAAGCAAGGATGATTCAATACATAGTTTTTCTGCAATAATGTAGCAGAAACTGGTAACATCGGTTGCTTCTAGGATGGAAACTGGGTGGCTTGAGGGGAAAGAAACTTAGTTGTAGACCTTTTGAATTTTGACTCATGTGAATGTATTGCTCATTGGAAAGTTTAAGTAAAAATATGTTTTGATGTTGCAATAAATAAGGATTGGCCATGGGTAAGGAAATCAATAAAAGAGTTAAGTCTAAATATTTGTATTTATATAAAGAAAAGTATAATTGTATTTGGAGTCTGCAGCCTACCCCCTAACATTCACTGAATTTAGTGAAATAAGAGAATTTGAAAAATATAATTGTTAGAAGTTTTAAATAGGGGGCATAATGGGACGTTTTGGTGGGGGAGGGACATTAAAAATGATTAGATTGTTAGAAGTATCTCTAATGAAATTTAAATAGGTTGTATACTATCTAAATCACTAGGAAACCAGGAGCAAATAAAATAAATCTAAAAGTCAAGATAAGAGAGGAAAGACCAAACATATCAATATTAGTAATAAAGATAAATGGATTAAATGTTCCTTTTAATAGATAAAGAAACTCAAATTGGATAATAAATGAAACCTAATGACAAAAAAAACGTTCAAAATAATATGAAGCAGAACCATACTTGAGGTTTTGGTATCTATACTTATATCCTGATGCAGTGATGTGGAAGCTTTGTAGTATGGTATTTAGAACATTGGAGGCAGCTCAGTGTTAAGAGCAGCAGATTATCCTCTCGATCTCATCATGCTGTTCATAAAAGATGACAAATGTGTAAGACTGTAAGTTGTAATTGAAAATGAACTGTTGGTATAGAATTGGTCCTGTAGTTATTACAAAACAAGAATATGTCTCTTTAAGCCACCATGGTAATATAATTTAGAGGGGTTTTTTGAATAGAGAAAAACGTGTTATTCGTTACTGCTTATAATAGGTTCTGCTTATCACACAGCTTGGAATTCTTTTTGAAATTGTAATCTAGTGTGTTTTGTGAAATGTGATCTAATCAGAGAAATGAGCACATGCTCCTGCTATGACTAAAATCTATTAGTCATCTTCAGGCCTTCCCTTCTTCCACTGACTCCTCTGATTATCCTAAACATTAGCCTGAACATGTTCTCTGCAAGAGTTAGCTTACA
Organism: Theropithecus gelada; assembly: GCF_003255815.1. NCBI lineage: Eukaryota > Metazoa > Chordata > Mammalia > Primates > Cercopithecidae > Theropithecus > Theropithecus gelada. Next base: position 68,027,745 of record NC_037676.1, on the reverse strand, counting down.
AAACTTTTTCTTAATTTTTTTTTTTTGAGATAGTCTCACTCTGTCACCCAGGCTGGAGTGCAGTGGCGCAATCTCAGCTCACTGCAGCCTTTGCCTCCCAAGTTCAAGTGATTCTCCCATCTCAGCCTCCCAAGTAGCTGGGATTACAGGTGCGTACCATGACACCTGGCTAATTTTTTTTTTGTATTTTTAGTAGAGATAAGGTTTCACCATGTTGGCCAGGCTGGTCTTGAACTCCTGACCTCAAGTGATCTGCCCACCTCAGCCTCCCAAAGTGCTGGGATTACAGGCATGAGCCACCACACCCAGCCAGTTTAACCCTAGGCTTGAGTTTATGCACAGTAAAGTTGAGCTGCCTTGGACTTAATGACCAGGGGGATTATCCTTCTTTTCTTTCCAGCTATGAATCTTAAGATTTCTTCCTTGTGGGGTATTTATTTTCTCCCTTGCACTAGTTGAAGATATCAGGAGTTTATTTATGTGGAGTCAAAGTTGTTCTTTTTTACCCCTCTTCTTCCCTGTGAAGTTCCTTGGATTAGGATACCTGTGATTTATGCCACAAACCCATTCACCTCCTATAATCTTGGACTTGGCAAAGGTACAAACACTAAAGCAACCTTGCAGGATCTGTTTAAACCTTCAAAGGTACTGAAGCTTTGAAAGACTACAGTGTGCCCTTTACCTTGTATAGAATTAAAAATAAGAGTATTTTCCCTAATGATACAAAAATTTACACACGTGCCGAAATAAAAATAGTTTCTAGGTGTTCTGATTGCAAAATACTGGATATGTGTATTAAATGCATTAAAGCTAGAATGTTCTCTGCTTACAGCTCCTCAACCCACTTACTTTGTGTACCTCTTTACTTTTACCCTAAACTCACTGTTAATTTCCCTGTTGTAAAATTGTTGTCTCTTTCTGTTCTTTCATTGCTTAAATTCAGTCTCATTAAATCCTTTGGGTTTTTGTATGCTGACATAGCCTATTCTATTCATTTCTTTTCTGCCTCCTTATCTCTTGTTCTCCTTGAACCAGTCCTTTATCACCACTGTCTGAGGCTGTTTTGCTATTCTCCTAACTAACCATTATCCCTACTTTAAGGATATTTCCTTCTTTCTTCTTCTTCTTTTTTTTTTTTTTTTTTTTTTTTTTGAGACGAAGTCTTGATCAGTCGCCGAGGCTGGAGTGCAGTGACTCAATCTTGGCTCACTGCAGCCTCCATCTTCTGGGTTTAAGAGATTCTCCTACCTCAGCCTCCCAAGTAGCTGGGATTACAGGCACCTGCCATTACGCCTGGCTAATTTTTGTATTTTTAGTAGAGATGGTGTTTCACTCTGTTGGCCAGGCTAGTCTCGAACTCCTGACCTCATGTGATCTGCCTGCCTCAGCCTCCCAAAGTGCTGGGATTATGGGTATGAGCTACTGCACCCAGTCTAGATCACATATTTGTTAATTAATTGAAATTAGGCCAGTTCTGTGGTTATTTATAAAGAAACGAGAGAGTTCAAACTTTGGGAAGACATTTTGAAACTTACTTTTATATATGGTTACACAAGATAGAGGGATTTTGATGATTATGAATTCTTCTAGCCAAGAAGTGTTTCTCAAAGTTCTGGTACAAATATGCTCTCATGGTTAGTTTGGCAGCTTTGTTGCAACGATTCTGATTTAATCAATAAATTCTATAATTTTTAAGTCATTTCTGAGATGGCTGTATCTTGCAGAGACTTTCTTAACAATTTTTTTGAAAAAAATATGTGCGTGCGTCTGTTACTTTTTTTTGAGACTGAGTCTCGCTCTGTCACCCAGGCTGGAGTGCAGTGGCGCAATCTCGGCGCACTGCAACCACTGACTCCCTGGTTCAAGCAATTCTCATGTCTCAGCCTCCCAAGTAGCTGGGATTACAGGTGCCTGCCACCACGCCTGGCTAGTTTTTGTGTTTTTAGTAGAAACAGGGTTTCACTGTGTTGGCCAGGCTGGTCTTGAACTCCTGACCTCAAGTGATCTGCCCACCTCAGCCTCCCAAAGTGCTGGGATTACAGGTATGAGCCACCTCGCCTGGCCGTGTCTCTTACTTTTAGTGGGCTCTTCATAAAAAAACTCCTCAGATAGCATCTGTCACTAAAGAAGTTTTCTGATGCATTCTTGACCTTTTTGTATTATTATTGATTATATATTTTATTATCTATTATTGTAGCACAGAAGGTAATATTTATCATACATATTTACATAGTTTATGAGTTTGAGAAAGGGGTTTTTTTACATAAAGAAGTCATTGTTAATATTACTTTAGGATGACTAGAAACATTCTTGGAGTATTGTCTTGAAATAGTATTTTCTTCTCTAGGAAATGTTCTATTTTGTGATTAAAAGAGAATACAGATATCAGTAAGAATTTGTATTAGTCTGTTTTTACGCTGCTGATGAAGACATTCCGAGATTGGGCAGTCTACAAAAGAAGAGGTTTATTAGACTTATAGTTCCACCTGACTGGGGAGGCCTCACAATTATGGCCAAAGGTGAAAGGCACATCTCACATGGCAGCAGACAAGGCAAGAGAGCTTGTGCAGGGAAACTCCCCCTTTTAAAACAATCAGATCTCCTGAAACATATTCACTATCGTGAGAATTAGCACCCCCATGATTCAACTACTTCCTACGAGGTCCCTCCCATGACACGTGGGAATATTGGGTGTTACAATTCAAGATGAGATTTGGGTGGGGGCACAGCCAAACCATATCAGAATTATACTAGTGGCTTGTGTTAAGAGATTGGGAATATTTTAGCTCATTAAAGATACTGTTTAAATTTGTGGATGCTCACTGTGTAGGAAAAACCCTGAAACTGTGTTTTCCCTCTGCTCTTACACCACCACGGTTGTCATCAACACAGAAGACTTCTGTGAGCAAATGTGTGGAGGCATTTCTCCCAACATACCAAGCAGTGGACACCAACTGGGTGTCCTCTAATTCAGTTCCAACACTGTCTACCTGGAGGTCATGTCAGATCTCACAGGTTAAGGGCTCAGTTCCTAAACCTGCCTCCCAGCCCCCCAAACCTAGACACCAGTCACAAGTCCCAGCCTCTGGAACTTCTGATCGACCAGCTTCAGCTTGCAGTTCCCAGGACCCTCTTTTTGGGTTGGGTTAATTTGCTGGAGCAGCTCACAGAATTCAGGGAAACACTTATATTTACCAGTTTATTGTCAAGGATATTGCAAAGGATCCAGATGAAGAGATGTGTAGGGTGAGGTATGGGGGAAGGGGTGCGGAACTTCCACGCCTTCCCTGGGCCACCACCCTCCAAGAACCTCCACATGTTAAGCTATGTGGAAGCAACCAAAACCCAGTCCTGCTGGTTTTTTACGAAAGCTTTATGAGGTCAGCATTCCTTCCCCCATATTCCCCCAGGGTATGGGGCAAGACCCTCTCTGGGGAGATTCTTAAGACTCTCACAGTCAGAAAGGCCAGGAAAGACTGAAACAGGTGAAAGGAGGATAGGAGAAGATCGGAGAGATTGTTTCCTTAGCCTTAACACACCCAACATTTTAACAAAAGACTGAAACAAGGGATATAGGAGTTAGCCTTGGACTGTGGATGCAAACCAACATATACACCATAATACTACACTCCCATTAGTTAAAAACTTTTATTCAACCTGAAAGAAGGACTGTGGTTACATATACAACAGAAAGCACAGTCTCTGGTCATGCAGTTGGAAACGTATCACAACTAATCCATAAACATTCATACTATGCTGGTCATTGATGATTTATTTATGTAACAAAAATCTAAGGTTCATGCTTCATGTTTAACCTCTTTGCCCTGTGTCTGTCCCACAAAGCTGTGCATGCAGTCCTGTGTTGGTGTTGAGGGCTACAAGATTAGCCACAAATAAAGGAGCTAACTCTTTTAAGTGTATGATGCATTTAATATATACCTTTTTTAAAGAACAAGATTTGGTTGGATGTAGTGGTCCAAGTGTTGTTGTTTTGAATGGACAGAGTAATTTCTGACAAATATTTAAACTGAAAATGTTGGCATTAATACTTTTCCAAGAACCGTTGAGAAACTTCCTCAACTCTCATCCCATTTTAAAAAGATTCCTAATCCTCAGACCTGCCCTATATCTAAGTATTACACCCATTAAGGTACAGATTTGTGGTCCTCCTGCATTTAATTAACTGATTCTTGATACCCTTTCATTCAGCTAATGTTAACCTATTTGGTCTCCTGACTGATGCTGGGAAAACTTAAGTTTGAGGCACCTAATAACAATGAGCAATGGGTAGCCCCAACAAATTGGGAGGAAAAGATAATGGAGGAAGAGGAGAGAGGGGAAAATAGAGAGAGGGTGATGCATGGGAGAGAGGAAGAGACTGATGTCAGTGCTGGGCTGACCGTAGAGTGGTTTACACTGAAAGATGCCCAGAGCTTGTCTCTCTAACTTAGGCTCCATTGTTCCTAAGCATCATTTTTTACTGTGGCAGCCTCTCCTTACTAGGCTTTCTCAAGTTTCTGTTTTCACTCAGCTCCATAAAGATGACCAGGAGGCTCCTCGTTTAGGTTCCCTCTTTCGAATAAGTAACTTCAGTCGGCTAAAGTAAGAGTCTCAAATATTCCTGCAAAGATTTTCCTCTGTTCAATTAGCCATATACTTGGTCTCTTGAAATAAAATATTTTGAGTCCTAAATTAAGTGGACATGAAGTACATTCCATACTGATTTTTTTGTCAAAAATTCATCTTGGCTGGCATGGTGGCTCACACCTGTAATCCCAGCACTTTGGGAGGCCAAGGCGAGTGGATCACCTGAGGTAAGGCATTCGAGACCAGCCTGGCCAACATAGGCAAAACCCCGTCTCTACTAAAAATACAAAAATTAGCCGGGCATGGTGGCGGGCGCCTGTAATCCCAGCTATGCAGGAGGCTGAGGCAGGAGAATGGCGTGAACCCAAGGCGGAGGTTGCAGTAAGTCGAGATAGTGCCACTGCACTCCAGCCTGGGCGACAGCATGAGACTCCATCTCAAAAAAAAAAAAAAGAAAAAAAAATTCATCTCTTGTCTGCTCTAAATTTGTCTCTAAACTTAACAAATCATGCTTTAGTTACACATTATTTTTAACTTATAAGAGATACTAGTATCTTTAAACATAAAATAATTATTATAATCCCATTCTGCATGCCCATTAGAATTTCTAGTCTGATGTGTTCTTTTGAAAGATTCTGGCATGATTATTAAATAGTAATGGAAGTTGTCAGCTTGACAGTTCTCTTCATGGAATTTGCCAAAGCTCATTGACGTCATCCAGACTGGAGGGCCTGGTGTCTCTGCCAACATCTGACAAGATGTAATACAAGGAATATGTTTCTTTACAGTGTTTCTCATGTCCACATAAATGCAGTTTTTTCCATTTTCTTTTTGCTCTTGGGACACAGTAATGTTCCAGTCCATGTAAGTATGTTTTGCCCATTATCTTGAGCTCTGTATTCATTTTAACAGTTTACTTCATCCCATGCTAGGGCAGCAGAGGGACCTTTCGGGATATTTACATTGTAGCCTATATAAGCTCTTCACTTTACGCTTTTGGTTTTATTCATCTTTTTATTTCTGGTCTCTGGCAGCTTCTGGCTGACAGTAGAGACTGAGTATGTTTTTATTGCATTGGATTGACTATGGCTGTGTATCTCCTACAGTTAGATTTTACACGGGCCTGTTTGTAATTCTCTTCATATAATCTGTATTAACTGTTAACCAAGTTGAGGCTTGTTGCTTTCCTTCTGTTGAGTCATGTGTCTCCTTGTCTTTATTACAGTGACTGTATGAAAGCATACAGAATTTTCTCTAAATTTCCCTTAGTTCCTCATGTATATTTGATTTGGAGTTGTTTCCTGTTTTTCTGATAAGACTGTATTAGTTTCGTACTTAGTTGTATTATGACATGAAAGAACATGTTTCTTAAAAGCTCACGTCGTACTGATTATATTGTCTTAGTTTATCTCAGTCTTTAGTATCTGGTAACTCCCATACGAGGGTAGATTCTGTTATATTTGGAAGCTTTTAGTGCTTTTCCCCTTTAGGTGTACAAATAGTTTGCTCAGCATTTCCCTCAGCCATGCAGTTTTCTTCATTATAGTATTTTTCTCTTATCTAACTTTCATACTGTACTACATGATCATTAGTTTCCTATTCACAAGCATACTTTTTTCCAACCATTATCTTTTTGGTCTGCGAAAGCAGCTATCCATCATTTGTAATTTAGTCTCTCATTCACACTCGAGTTTGCCAGCCTGTGCTTGTAGCTGTGGTATTGTAGACTAAGGTCTTATTTGTCTGGTGTGTCTATTAAATTTTAGTTTCTTCCCAATCGTTCATTTTTGTTGGAAGTCATATCAGGTTGTTTCAAAGCCAACATTTCTTTAATAGTTCATGGCGATATCCCAGGAAACAATAATCCCATGTCCCTTTTTCCTGTCTTTTCTATCACCCATGCTCCTTTGTCCTTTCTATTATAATTCCTTACAAAGTGGTGCTTGTAGAGATTAGCACTGCTGTACTGAATTGCATTAGGAAACAGGATTCTGCCCCATGTATGTGTAGTTTTTTAAAACGTTTACATAGTTTCCAGGTGATTCAGAAGTACTTACATTTAAGAACCACTAATCTTTGTTTCTTGTTTGCCCTAAAGTTGAAGGAACAGAATGTTCTGTCTCCTAAATATCTTCCCTAACTCGATAGCATAAATTAGGGAATTGACCGATATGTATTGGACCTTAATCTTAATACAGTTTAATGGTAGTTTAATTTACTTGTGCTTTGGCAAGTTGGTAAAATTGGAAATTCAGCTTAAGGCTTTATTTTGTATGATAAGTTTTGAAGGAACTGCATTAAGACTGTGTACTTTCTTTTTCGTCTTTCTTTCTCAGCTTACTTTAATAAGGGAATTAAGAATTTAATGACTGAGGAGCTATGCTATGTTCAGCATCTGAGTCTCAGCATAAGAGGGATCCAGCATATCCCATATCCCAGCTCTGAAGAGTAAAAATATGCCTAATCCATAACAATAAGAGTAATCAATCTTTTTTTTTTTTTTTGAGACGGAGTTTACTCTTGTTGCCCAGGCTGTAGTACGATGGCACCATCTCGGCTCACCGCAACCGTCACCTCCTGGGTTCAAGTGATTCTCCTGCCTCAGCCTCCCAAGTAGCTGGGATTACAGAACTGCACCGCCACGCCTGGCTAATTTTGTATTTTTAGTACAGACAGGGTTTGTCCATGTTGGTCAGGCTGGTCTTGAACTCCCGACCTCAGGTGATCTGCCCGCCGCAGCCTCCCAAAGTGCCGGGATTACAGGCATGAGCCACCATACCTGGCTGAGTAACCTTTTTATAGGGTTTTATATCTCCCATATCCCCTATTTTATTAAATTTTTTAAAAGTAAACATTGAATTCTGCATAATCTAAAGATTAGATCAATGTTATATGTATAACAAATATTCCATCCCTTAAACAATTCTTTTGGGAGGGAATATTGGTTATACATATAACATTGATCTAATTTTTAGGTTACAAGTGGCTAGTTTATTTCTTTGGTTCATACTGAAGTTGAAGCTGTATATTCATTTTATACACACACACACATTGTTTTTATATAAAGAGATGAAGTCTCACTATGTTGCCCAGGCTGGTCTCGAACTCCTGGACTCAAGCAATCCTCCCACCTCGGCCTCCCAAAGTGCTGGGATTATAGGTGTGAGCCACCATACCTGGCCTATATATTCGTTTTATGGTAATGAGACTGTATTCATATTTTGAAATATTTTAAATGTTTCCAATTATTTCTCTAGCACATTCGTTTTCAGGATGAAGTTATACTGTCATGAAAAATAAGTCTGGATTTGTTTAAAAAAAAGGTATGAAGTATTTAAAAATATTTGATATTCATAATTATGACCATGTCTATTAATTTTAAGGCTTTTTCTTTGCCAAAAATGTGCAAAGACATACTGCATATATTATCTCATTTAATCTTTATAACAGTCTTGTGGGGCCTATTTTACAGATGAAGAAACTGAGGATTAAAGACCTTAACTAACTTGTTTAATGTCACAAAACTAGTAAAAGTGGCAGAATTGGGATTCAAACTCAGATGCGACTAAATTCCTAGGCCCCTGTGTTCTCACGTACTTTGCTGCTGTGCCTCTCCGTGTCAGCACATGCCGCTCTACTAATGACCATTGCTGCAGACACCTAGCTAATTTTCCCCCATCCATTCGTTTACGCTAAATGTAAAATTTTTTCTAAGAAAATGTGTCCTGTAGATGTAGGATAAATGTAATTACCCGATGTTAACAATAGGCTTTTAGATACCTCTTGTTCTTTTTGAAGGAAATCAAGAGAAAGAAAGAGAAGGTTAGAATATAGAACGTCTTCAGGTTTGTTTTAATGGCAGCGCCATTCAACATGACCTTGCCCTAGATTAGAATTAAAACCTTATAGGACTGAATTTTTAAAAAAATTTAAACTATAATCTCCATGGGTAATTCATGATTGGTATCTACGTGATTGTTAAGGTGGCAGATACTGTGGCTGCAGGGCTCCCTCTCGTGGACTGTTAAAGCAAATAGTGGTCGGGTCTCAAGAGCCAGAGGCTTTTCTGTTAAAGGCCTCTTTTGTGACATTGGTTGTGGGAAAACATAAGATTTGGGTAATAGAAAAGAATCTGTGGAAAAGTTAGAAGTAATACTGCTCCGGTTGTGTTGGTTCTCCAGTCCTTTTGTTTCCTTGACCTGGGGCTTGTATTTCCTGTCTACTTTCTAATATGAGGAAGGAAAAGCAAGAGAAAACCATGTCATTTACATTCGTCTGCTATCCCACTTTTTGTGATTTGGCTTAGAGAAGCTAAGAATGATTAACTGGAAGTAATATCTGTGATCAGTAAGTCACAGTGTTCATTTAGTTTTGGTGGAGGCTGGTAGTTTGTTCATGGTCACATAGTGAGGTAATGTGATATTTTAGAAAAGAGCCAGCAAAGCCAACTGCTCTTTAATAGTAACTTGATTAATTCACTGAGCCCTGTTGGCTTTCTAAGCTGGATTGGAATGTAGGTAACCATGTAAACTAGCACAAGCCTGGGACTTAAAATAAATAGTGCAGGCTTGATGGAAGCGGAGCGTTAATAAAGGCAAGTTTAATCTATTGTGTATTATGCTGTGAAATAAATAATTTGTCTTATGTTACGGAGTGAGCTCATGAGAATATTGGTAAGAGGGCCAGGCACGGTGGCTCATGCCTGTAATCCTAGCACTTTGGGAGGCCAAGGTGGGCGGATCACGAGGTCAGGAGTTCAAGAGCAGCCTGACTAACATGTGAAATCCCATCTCTACTAAAACTACAAAAACTAGCTGGGCGTGGTGGTGCATGCCTGTAATCCCAGCTGCTCGGGAGGCTGAGGCAGGAGAATTGCTTGAACCGGGACCTGGGAGGCGGAGGTTGTGATGAACTGAGATTGCACCACCGCATTCTAGCCTAGGCCACAGAGCGAGACTCCGTCTCAAAAAAAAAGAATATTGGTAAGAGGGTCAGATTTTGTGTAATAAAGCCAGAGGGTGAGCTTTTTAGTAATTGTTCAGATGAAAGTACCGGTTAAATTCTCATAGCTACTCTTGTTCCCAGTTCCTCATGTATCCTCTCTCCTGTATTCCTAAATGATGTTAATTATTCAGCTTGATATCCTTTCCTGTCTGTGGTGGCCTCTATTTGCTTTATTCACTCAGGTTTCTCCAACCCACTGACAGAACATCTGGGTGCAGCCTTCCCAGTACTACCCTTCTTCCTTTCCCCGTAATAGGAGTCTATAGGCTTTTCCAAAGTAAGAATTTTAAATGTAATCACTTTAGGAAAACAGTGTCTGTGTGATGAGAGGGGTATGGGGGCGGGGAGTAAACATGAAGAAACTAAAAATTTCCAACAGTCTTAAAGTGATCTCATTATGTTTTATCCTTGATTTATAGTTCCTGATCCCTTTTCTTAGATCATATTTTGGAAGCGATTCTAGGACAGTTCTGGAAATCTCTCTAATTTTCTTTTAATTTTCTTTCAAACTTAGTCTCCAGTTTGGCAAGGGTTTTAGACACTACTGAAGTGCACTCCTATTCCTTGTTCTACTTCTGAAGATTTATTCTAAGGGAATCTATTAGGTTGTGTACAAAAATTTAGTTATAAGGATCTTTATTGCAGAATTGTTTGTAAGCAAAATGAAAGTTTGAAACAGTTTTACAGCAAAAAGATTAAGTAAAGGATGATAATTTCATACATTAGACTAATACATGGCTAGTAAAAGTGATGTCACATATATTTATTGACATGAAAAGATAATAGATAAATTTTTGTTTTGTTTAGTTTTGTTTTGAGGAATCTCACTCTGTTGCCCAGGCTGGAGTACAGTGGCACGATCATGGCTTACTGCAACCTCTACTTCCCAGGTTCAAATGATTCTCCTGCTTCAACCTCCCAAGTAGCTGGTATTACAGGCACCCACCACGACGCCCAGATAATTTTTGCATTTTTAGTACAGACGGAATTTCACCATATTAGCCAGGCTAGTCTCGAACTCCTGACCTCAAGTGATCCGCCTGCCTAGGGCTCCCAAAGTGCTAGGATTATAGGCGTGAGCCACTGTGCCCAACTGATAAATTCTTATGTGAAAAAAATAGTGTTAACTTTCTTAGATGAAAGAAAAATTATATGTATATATATGTATAGAAAATAATTCTTTAAAAAAAAAAAATCTAGAGTACCAGGGTGTTAACAATGGTTGTTTCTAGACAGTTAAGCTCTCACGTGCAACCTTTCCCCATTCTCAAACCTAGGCTGAGCAAAAGAGGGTTTGGTATGTCTCATCCCAGAAAGGACCTTTAGGAAAAACCCCCTTTAAAAGAAAGGGGTGAATGTTGTTCAAAATGACAGAGTAAGAACCTCCAGGGGTTTATCTCTCCACTGAAACAACTACCCAAGTAGAAAAAAATGACCAGAATCAACTATTTCAGCACTCTGGCCCTGATTGGACACTTAGAGCCACCAAGAGAGTACTTGTTGAAGGGAGTGGCCACTGTGTTTTGGCAGGACAGCTTGGGTGAACCAGTAACCATCCCCCATTCCTCAGCCCTGTGGCCTGTGCGGATATGGCCCATATGCCTGCAGTATCTGGCTGAAGCCAGGGTGGGCAGTGGGGACCCTGGTGTTCTAGTCATTCTGGTGGATCCCTAAGGGACTGATGCAGATGTTTTCCCAAGATTTGGCCCTCTTGGCCTCAGGGGTTTCCCCCAGTGGCATCTTATCAGGAGATTTAAGGAGATAGTACTCTCCCGACCTCCTCACCCCCATTTTGGAGCCAGACACTTAAGGAAATCTGTGCCAGATCACTGGCTAACTGCAGAAATAATGGAACAGAAACTTCAGTGATTACATACAAGGAATAGAAAAAGGCAAACAGACAAGCAAAGGCAAAAATAATTTGGAAAAGACGTAAAATGCAAGCAAGTGCCTCCCTCAGGTCCATGGAATGAGTGGATCTGGGGGCACTACAGCAGTGTAGAGATGGACTGAATCAAGACATGTTCCTTTTGCCCCCTCTCAGACACATAATGACGGTAAGAACAGTTCTGTTTCTCCTCAAGAGAGACAGAGGCTGCCTATGGCTATGGGACAGATTCCATGGTAGGAACACCCTGAACATAGCTGGCAAGTGAGACTGATGCTGGTAGCCCTGGGGGGCTACACGCGGGATAGACCTGATTCTGGAGTGGGCTTTGCTTACCTGTGGAAGATGCAAATGCTTAAGAGTGCCATTAAAGAGCTAGAACAGAAGGTACCGCATGGATTTGGATGGCCAACTGTTGTCAGACCGAGGAACATACTGTACAGCCCATAATGGCCAGCACTGGGCAGACAGATAACCTCCTCAGAGTATAGTTTGAAAGATAAGTAGAACTGGCAATTGAAACACTGTCCGTAAGAAAGGGAGATGAAAGCACGAAGGGCTGGCTTTCTCACCATCCTGAGTGTGTGCTCACATTCAGCATGAGTGGGACTAAAGGAATGTCCCCACAAGATTTTTGTCTGTTTTTCTGGTTGATCTGGTGAAGAGGGGTTGGGGAGGCTGCTGAAATGACTATGAATTATTGCCAAGGGAGAAGTACACTGGTATAACAACTATGGTTTTTGGTTTTTTTTTTTCTTCCCCAAATCACCTAAAAACATTTTTCCCCTTACCTGATACAGTAGTCCTAGGACTACAAGTGCTGGAAGCGAGGATTATTTCTAAGCAAGAAAATATAACTGTTGTTAAGCCTTATGCCAGAATTCCTGAGGGCCTGAGGGGGGTGGATTGTGCCTTCACCCCATCTGGCAAAATTGGGGCTGAGAATGAACACACCTATTACTGCCTAGTGGTAAAAATGGTTCACTAGTTCAGAATCTTTGTAACCCTACCCTTTATGAATGGGAATGGACAGAGGGAAAGGCACTTGCTAGACTAGTATGAAAACCAGCAATCTGGACTAGCACAGAGACCAAACTTAATGCTCCTTCCAAATGTGGAAACGTTTGAGTAAAAATAAATGACAAGTGGAAAAAAGGGGGACTAATAACTGAGGGTAAATAAATGAATAAATGGATTATAAATTGAGGGAAATCAAATATTACATTAAAGGTCTTGGAGTTCGCCATATGCGGTGGCTCATGCCTGTAATCCCAGCACTTTGGGAGGCCAAGGGGGTCGGATCATGAGGTCAGGAGATTGAGATCAGCCTGGCCAATATGGTGAAACCCCATCTCTACTAAAAATGCAGAAGTTAGCCAAGCGTGGTGACACGCGCCTGTGGTCCAGCTACTCGGGAGGCTGAGGCAGAAGAATCGCTTGGACCTGGGAAGCGGAGGTTGCAGTGAGCCCAGATTGTGCCACTGCATTTCAGCCTGGGCAACAGGGCAAGACTCAGTCTGAACAAAACAACAACAACAACAACAAAACAAAGTATTGGAACAAGAGATAACATTATCTCAGCTCAGCTATTCCAGGTGCCTGAAAGGATAATGCTGTATGTTTGCCAAACTACTGCTACTTTTGGAACCTGACAAGATCTAAAAAAAAGCCTACAAACCTGTGTGGCCTCACCCTGGGAGACAGTCATGCACTGTGATGGACTGGACTAGTTATTAATAATTGTATATATTCTTTTGACGTAAAGGATCTGTGTTTGAAAACCAGGGGATGGCCTGCAATATTATATATTTTTGCCCACAGTTCCTGGCTCATAACTTCCATAGCCCTTGTTACAGTCTTTTGTTGTAATGTTGAGTGTGTCAGGCCTCAGGAAATACAATTTCTCTGACCTTCTCCTGCCCTCCTTTCACCTGCCCCAAGGTAGGACTCTAATGTTTCCCCACTTTTCTGATTGTGGGTCCTAAGACCTTCCCCAGAGAGAGTCTTGTGCTATACCTTGGGGGAAGGAATGCTGACATTATGAAGCTTCCATAAAAACCCAAGAGCACTGCGTTCAGGGAGCTTCCACATAGCTGAACACCTGCAGGTTCCTGGAGAGTGGTGCGCCTAGGGAGGGCTTGGAAGTTCTGCACCCCTTCCCCCGTACCTTGCCCTATACATCTCTTTATCTGTTTCCTCGAAATATCCTTTATCATAAGCCAGCAAAGTTTTAAAAATAAACAATCCTGGAATAGTAAAATAAGTTTCCAGAGCTTCCCCAGTGTAACACTTGGAATGTTCAGTTTCCAACAGAAAAATACAAAACATACAGGAAAATATAGCCCACAGAAAGAAAAGAATTTGATATAAACCACCCCGAAGGAAGCCCACACATTGGAATTACTAGTCAAAGATGTTAAATGAACTATCTTAAATGTTTACTGAACTGAAAGAAAACATCGACAAATAACTAAAAACAAATAAGGAAAACAGTGTATGAACAAAACGAGAATCTCAGTAAAGAGAAAGAAATTGTAAAAAGGAACCAAACAGAAATCCTAGAATTGAAAAGTAGGATAACTGAAAGGAAAAATCTGCTGTTGAAACCTTTGAGCAGGGAGAAGTGTAAGGATCAGCAAACTTGAAGGGAAGACAATTCAAACTGTCCATTCTGAGGAGTAGAAAGAAAAAAAAAAGAGAAATGAACAGAGCCTGAGAGACTGGTGGCACCATCAAGTGTACCAATACGTGAATCACTGGAATCCCAGAAAGATAAAAGGGGCAGAAAAAAATATTTGAAGAAATAAACTTCCCAAATCTGATGAAGACATGAATATGCACATCCAAGAAGCTCAGTAAATTCCAATCAGGACAAACTCAGAAATCCACACTGAGACACACTATAGTCAAACTGTTGAAACCCAAAGAGTAAGAATTTTGAAATCAGCAAGAGAGAAGCAATGGTCTTGTACAAGGGATTCTCAATAAGATTAATCACTGATTTCTCATTAAGAACCTTGGAGGCCAGAAGGGAGTAAAATAACATATTGTCAATCCTGAAAACAACAAAAACTGTCAACCACGAATTCTATATTTGGCAAAACTATTCTTGAAGAATGAAGGGGAGTTTAACTTATTTCCAGACAAAGAAAAGTTGGGGGGAGTTCATTACCAGTAGACCTGTCCTACAAAAAAATGGTAGATTCAGCACAGTGGCACATGCCTATAATCCTAGCTACTCAGGAAGCTAGGGAAAGATCTCTTGACCTCAGGAGTTCAAGGCCAGCCTAGGTGACATGGTGAGATCTCCATTTCAAAGAGAATAAGAAATGCTAAATGGAGTTCTTTATGATGACATAAAAGGGTATTAACAGTTACCCAAAGCCATAAGAGGAAATAAAGAACACTGGTAATGGTAACTACACAGGTAAATATGTAAACCAGTATTGTATTTTTGGTTTATAACATCTCTTTTACTTCCTATATGATTTAAAAGGCAAATACATATAACAATAATTATGTCTGTGGTAATGGGCACACACATATAAAGATGTAACTTGTGGCAATAACAATAGAAAGGGGGAGGATTGGAGATGCATAGGAGCAGTGTTTGTATACTATTGAAATTAAATTGGTATTATTCAAACTAGGTCTTTATAAGTTTAAGGTGTTAATTGTAATCCCCAGAGTAACCACAAAGAAAATTTAAAAATACACAAAACAGGAAAGAAGGGAATCAAAATGATGCACACACACACACACACACACAAAATCAACTAAATTTTAAAAAGCCAATAATGTGCCAGGCATGGTGGCTCACGCCTGTAATCCCAGCACTTTGGGAGGCTGAGGCAGGTGGATCACCTGAGTTCAGGAGTTCAAGACCAGCCAGGCCAACATGGCGAAAACTCATCTCTACTAAAGATATAAAAATTAGCCAGGCGTGGTGGCGCACACCTTGTAGTCAGTCCCAGCTACTCGGGAGGCTGAGGCAGGAGAATCACTTGAATCTGGGAGGCAGAGGTTGAGTGAGCCGAGACCACACCACTGCACTCGAACCTGGGCAACAGAGCAAGACTGTGTCTCAAATAAATAAACAAACAAACAGGCAATAATGGAAGTTGGTTTTTGTTTGTTTGTTTTTTTTGAGATGGAGTATTGTTCTGTTGCCAGGCTGGAGTGCAGTGGCACGATCTCGGCTCACTCAACCTCTGCCTCCCGGGTTCAAGTGATTCTCCTGCCTCAGCCTCCCAAGTAGCTGGGACTACAGGCACATGCCATCACGCCCAGCTAATTTTTGTATTTTTAGTAGAGACGGGGTTTCACACCTTCTAGACCTCGTGATCCACCCGCCTCAGCCTTCCAAAGTGCTGGGATTACAGGCGTGAGCCACCACACCTGGCCTAATGGAAGAATTAAGGAACAAAAAACAAGGCATATAGAAGACAAATAGTGGCCAGGCATGGTGGCTCATGTCTGTAATCCCAGCACTTTGAGAGGGCGAGGCGGGTGGATCATGAGGTCAGGAGTTCGAGACCAGCCTGGTCAACATGGTGAAACCCTATCTCTACTAAAAATACAAAAATTAGCTGGGCATGGTGGTGGGTATCTGTAATCCCAACTACTCAGGAGCCTGAGGCAGGAGAATGGTTTGAACCCAGGAGGCAGAGATTGCAGTGAGCCGAGATTACACCATTGTACTTCACCCTGAGCGACAGGGTGAGACTCTGTCTCAAAAAAAAAAAAAAAGAAGACAATGTATAACAAAATGGCAGAAGTAAATCCTTCTTTATTGAAATTGCATTAAATGTCAGTGGATTACATTTTTCTCTATTTTATTTTTATTTATTTATTCATTGAGAAACAGGGTCTCATTCTGTTGCCTAGGCTGGAGTGCAGTGATGGAATCTCAGCTCACTGCAACTTCTGCCTCTTGGACTGCAGGCATGTACCACCACACCCAGCTAAATTTTTCTCTTTAAAGGCAGAGATGGGCAGATTGGGGGGGGGGGAAAGATTGTATGCTGTATTAAAGAGATTCACTTCACTTTAAATATAAGGACACAAAGAGGCTGAAAGTAAAAGAATGGGAAAGGAGATATGTGATGGTTAATACTGAGTGTGAACTTGATTGGATTGAAGGATGCAAAGTATTGATCCTGGGTGTGTCTGTGAGGGTGTTACCAAAAGAGGTTAACATTCGAGTCAGTGGGCTGGGAAAGGCAGACCCACCCTCAATCTGAGGGGGGCACCATCTAATCAGCTGCCAGTGCAGCTACAATATAAAGCGAGCAGAAAAACATGGAAAGACTAGACTGGCCTAGCCTCCCAGCCTACATCTTTCTCCTGCGCTGGATGCTTCCCACCCTCAAACATCAGATTCCCAAGTTCTTCAGTTTTGGGACTCAGACTTGCTTTCCTTGCTCCTCAGTTTGCAGACGCCCTATTGTGGGACCTTGTGATCACGTGAATTAATACTTAATAAACTCCCCTTTAGAGGGACAGAAGTAATCTAGAGAACCCTAATATAATATACCATGCAGATAATAACCAAAAGAGATCTGGGGTGACTATATTATTATTGGCAGACAGTATACACTTTAAGTTTTGAAAAAAAGGTTATCAGATAAAGGGCATTGTATATTGATAAAAGTTTCAATCCAGCAGGAAGATATAATAATTATAAACACATACATATATCTAACAATGAATATCCACAATATATGAAGCAAAATTTGACAGAATTTAAGAGAGAGACAATTCTACAATAATGAGGACTTGAATACCCCACTTTCAATAATGGATAGGACAATCAGATAGAAGAGTAATAAGGAAATCGAGCACCCAAGCAATAATCCAGTTAGAGGTAACAGACACAGCACTCAACAGCAGAGCACAAATTCTTCTCAAGGGCACATTGAATAGACCATATATTAGGACGCAAAGAAGTCTTAATTTTTCTTTTTTAAAGCTTAGGGGTGGGTGAGGGTGGGGAGCTCACCCTGAAGTACAAAGCTAAATATTTCACTTTCCACAGGGTCTAGGATCTGGGTTAAACAGGGTCCAGTGCAGTCTCTTTGGGCCCAGTATGGCTTAGAGAAATAGCAGAGGCATGATCCTAAGAAGCAGTCTATCTCTGGCAGAGAAGGAGAGAACCATTTGGGGAGTAGAGCTCAGACGGATTTCCTCTGCTGTCTTCCAAGACCTCCCTTTTATTCCCATTAAGAACTTGGTACAAAGAATTGGTCCAGGAAAATTTAGCTCATTCAATAATGACTTTTAAAAAAGGAAACTGGCACAGAAGATAATTTAAGTAAAACAGAGGAAGAGAGCAGCAGAATTTAATGACTGGAGAGCACTTAATGGAAAAGTGCTGCCATAGAACTAATGAAAATTGTGACTAAATTTCCTACCACTCAAAAAATTAAATGAAACAATAGCTTTACTATAAAGCACAAATTTAAGAGCTCAGTGAAGAGATGATAAGACAACAAAAGGAGTTGAGTTGCATTAAACATGTACTCTCAGAATCAGAAAATAGTAGAAGTAAAATTTAAATATATCACGGAAAGGAAGACAGATTTGGAAGGTGACAAGATAGAATTTATACTGAATACAATAATGGATATAGTGGATAGAAATGAGAAAAGCAAATAGTTAAAAAGAATTGGAGAGAAAGTGAGATAGAAAACAGATAAAGGTGTTTCAATATAAGCAGTTTAGAGTCTCTGATTTTAAAAAGCTAAAATAGTGGAACAGAGTAGATATTTAGAGATATAAGCCAAGAAAACTTTCCAGAAATAACAGAAGATTTAAATTTGCATATTGAAAGAACATACCAGGCAAAAATGACCCAAAATAGTTAACAATGAGATATATCTTAGTAAAGTAATTGGCCTTTAAGAGAATTCTGTGGGCGGCCATACAAAAATACCTAGTCACTTATAAGGGAGAAGGTAACAGGTTTGCCTCAGATTTTGCAAGTTTCAGTGCCAGAGATAATGAACCAATACCTTCAAAGAAATTCAAGAAAGGAAAAGGAGAACCAAGAAAGACAAAAGACTACTGAAAAAAAAATTTGAACATTCAATAATATATTACGAGTGAAATATATTGCTGTGAGATAATTTTGTTTTCATGAGCACTTTAGGATACTAGTAGAGGATAAACACAAGCAAATAGATAACTGGGGAAATTAAGATAAAAGGACTCACATTATTGACTATATCCAATTTCTACAGCTAAGCCTAAAATGAAAGAGATTAGAGTGAAAGGAAAAAAAAATGTGCTCTGGTAACTAACAATACTGGAAGAGGATAGGGGAAAAAAGCTGACTTATAGAGTGACTTCCTCATGTGCAATAATTGAAAATTAAAGGATGGTATCTCAAGCTGAAAAATCAAGTAGTAGAAATATAAGCATATTTAACTAAACAAAGGTATTCTTGCAAACTGTAAAACTCTAGTAGTGCCCTTCAGTAGAAGACTGGTTAAATAGATTATAATTCATCAGTATTATAGAATACTTTACAGCCTTATAAAAGAACGGGGAAAGTGTCTGTGCACTGACAGGGAGAGTGGTCCACAATAAATTAAAAAGCAAGATGCAGAACAGGTTGTAAACTATGCTACCATTTATGTAAAATAAGTATACAAATAATATATGTTTCTATATATTTAATTTTTTAAAAGGAAGGGCTGGGCACAGCGGTTCATGCCTGTAATCCCAGCACTTTGGGAGGCCGAGGAGGACAGATCAGCTGAGGTCGAGAGTTCGAGACCAGACTGACCAACATGGACAAACTCCGTCTCTACTAAAAATACAAAATTAGCTGGGCATGGTGGCCCATGCCTATAATCCCAGCTGCCTGAGAGGCTGAGGCAGAATTGCTTGAACCCGGGAGGCAGAGGTTGCAGTGAGCCGAGATTGCGCCATTGCACTCTAGCCTGGGCAATAAAAATGAAACTCCGTCTCAAAAAAAATAAAAAATAAAAAACCTCAGGCAGGATACAATAGAAACTTTAAGATAAAAGTTACCAGGCTTGCGAGTGGTTGTATGGGGGACACGTAGAGGGTTGAATCGTTCACTGTTATTTTCTTGTTTTGGAAGTGCGAATGCATTACATATTCAAAGATTAGATTAATGAAAACAGTCAAACCAGACATCTCCCGAAAGTTCTGGTCCTCTATTAAATCTTAGACAAAACTTTGAGGTAGTTTTAGTTGGCATCTCTGCAAAATCTCATGGGATTTTCATTTTTTTCCAGAATATAATCTTGTTACATGTAGGCTTCCTATATGAGGCCCTCAGACCCTGCAGGTGAAGAACACACTTTTCCTTGAATGATCTGCCATTTCATCTAGACAGGCTCCCTGTCTGTCCTTTCTTGTCTGTGACATAATCAGTAATTGATAAGGGTGGTTCTGGATCATTAAGTGAAGGTCCATTTCTTATCCTGTTATGTAGGTTTCTTTATGAGATTAATCTTGGAAGGCATTGGGCTCCCATGATGAGTGATCATTTCCATGTGAGTCAATATCCAATACTCATTTGCAGCTTAACTTGGTCAAAATAGAACTCTTGATAGTGAATCTTAACTTCAGGGCTCTGTGAAACAGGAAACAGATTTTTTTTTTTTTTCAGTTAAGTAAAATGAGATATCAGAAGGTTATGACTTGTCAGAAGTTGCCCAGAAATAAGAGTTAGGCAGGGGAGGATACAACCATGATTTCATGGATGGGGCCTTGGCTCCCAGACAGTACCGATTGACTTAACCATTGACAGTATGTATCCTACCATGGTGATAGAGCACAGTGGATTGAATTGTTGGAGTTTCCCCCTCAAATTAGGCTAATTCATGTTTTGGACCTTATGCAGTTGTCCTTGCAAATAGATTCTCAAATTCACACACACACACACGCACACACACGTTCTACTACACATATATACATACAATGTGATCCTAATACACACACACACACACACAGAGCAATCTTAATTGCCAGTAATAAAATTGTTACCTTTTTTGTGTAATTTAAGATAAATCAAAGGGAATGCCCATGAAGTGGCACTCATGACCTTAAACTCTGC
Organism: Theropithecus gelada; assembly: GCF_003255815.1. Taxonomy (NCBI): domain Eukaryota; kingdom Metazoa; phylum Chordata; class Mammalia; order Primates; family Cercopithecidae; genus Theropithecus; species Theropithecus gelada. Next base: position 68,007,175 of record NC_037676.1, on the reverse strand, counting down.
TTTAGGTTACTTTTTCTTTTATTTATTTTTTATTATACTTTAAGTTCTAGGGTACATGTACACAACGTGCAGCTTTGTTACATATGTATACATGGGCCATGTTGGTGTGCTGCACCCATTAACTCATCATTTACATTAGGTATTTCTCCTAATGCTATCCCTCCCCACTCTGCCCACCCCATGACAGGCCCTGGTGTGTGACGGTCCCCTTCCTGTGTCCAAGTGTTCTCATTGTTCAGTTCCCACCTATGAGTGAGAACATGCGATGTTTGGTTTTCTGTCCTTGCGATAGTTTGCTGAGAATGATGGTTTCCGGCTTCATCCATGTCCCTACAAAGGACACAAACTCATCCTTTTTTATGGCTGCATAGTATTCCATGGTGTATATGTGCCACATTTTCTTAATCCAGTCTATCACGGATGGACATTTGGGTTGGTTCCAAGTCTTTGCTATTGTGAATAGTGCCACAGTAAACATACGTGTACATGTGTCTTTATAGCAGCATGATTTATAATCCTTTGGGTATATACCCAGTAATGGGATGGCTGGGTCAAATGGTATTTCTAGTTCTAGATCCTTGAGGAATTTCCACACTGTCTTCCACAATGGTTGAACTAGTTTACAGTCCCACCGGTGTAAAAGTGTTCCTATTTCTCCACATCCTCTCCAGCACCTGTTGTTTCCTGACTTTTTAATGATTGCCATTCTAACTGGTGTGAGATGGTATCTCATTGTGGTTTTGATTTGCATTTCTCTGATGGCCAGTGATGATAAGCATTTTTTTCATGTGTCTGTTGGCTGCATAAATGTCTTCTTTTGAGAAGTGTCTGTTCGTATCCTTTGCCCACTTTGCCAAGACAATCCTAAGCTAAAAGAACAAAGCTGGAGTCACGATACCTGACTTCAAACTATACTACAAGGCTACAGTAACCAAAACAGCATGGTACTGGTACCAAAACAGAGATATAGACCAATGGGACAGAACAGAGCCCTCAGAAATAATACCACACATCTACAACCATCTGATCTTTGACAAACGTGACAAAAACAAGAAATGGGGAAAGGATTTCCTGTTTAATAAATGGTGCTGAGAAAACTGGCTAGCCGTATGCTGAAACTGGATCCCTTCCTTACACCTTATACAAAAATTATTTCAAGATGGATTAAAGACTTAAATGTTAGATCTAGAACTATAAAAACCCTTGAAGAAAACCTAGGCAATACCATTCAGGACATAGGCATGGGCAAGGACTTCATGACTAAAACACCAAAAGCAACGGCAACAAAAGCCAAAATTGACAAATGGGATCTAATTAAACTAAAGAGCTTCTGCACAGCAAAAGAAACTACCATCAGAGTAAACAGGCAACCTACAGAATGGGAGAAAATTTTTGCAATCTACTCGTCTGACAAACGGCTAATATCCAGAATCTACAAAGAACTCAAACAAATTTACAAGAAAAAAACAACCCCATCAAAAAGTAGGTTACTTTTTCATAATAAATACAGTACAACTCTTCTGCAACATTTTCTAAAAGTTTTCTAAGTGTGTTGGCTCTGATGCATTAATGCATTACTATTAGGCTTTGGAATACAAGTACATGACTGTACTGAAAGTCATCATTTGTTCAAGGAGACAAAAAAGTAATTATAATGTCAGAAGTACGATTATAGATGAATGCACAGGGAGCTTTGGGAAGCCAGAGGGGGTGCTTCCCGCCTCTTCAAGATAGGGGCAGTGTACTAAATGTGCTTCCCAGGGTAGGTGATACCTGAGTCAAGTCTGCAAAGAGCCAGACTTGGAACATGAAGCCTTCTCTTCCAGGCTAAGGAAATGAAGTTCATATTAAGATGATGAAGAGCCATGAAATGCTTTTACTTAGAGCAAGATGAGCAGATTCAGAATTTCTGAGAATTACCTGGTAGCATACCTCCAAGCAATGGGAGCAGCATCAATTTTACCACCCTTGACATGGCTACCATTTAACACCTGCTGTGACTCTGACTTGTATATATATAATCTCATTTAATCCAGCACCCCTTAAATTAGATATTACTGCCATTATACAGATAAGGAAACCCAGGGCTAGAGGTTAATAGAGGAGTGAGTGACTGGACATGCAACAGAGAATATGTTTGATTACCTTCCATTTCACCTGGTGATTCTAAATTAAGAGAGATGATTTATTGATCCTCAGTCTTGATTTTCCTATTTTATATTGTGAACATTTTACTGAATTTGGTTTGATTTTAGAGTCTAAAGATAACGTACATTCCCTGCAAGATAGATTTTAACCCAGATCTGTCATTTTATCTGGTGCCCAATCCAAGGAACTCTGGTTATTTTAACACTAGAGGGAAAAAATGGCTGTGTTAGACTCACTGAAAGAGAACATTCCAGTCTCTAATGTAGAACTGCATCTTTTCTAGAGCATATCATCTTAAATAATTTTTATCCCTATCCTTTAGAACACTTATAGGATATAAACCACTTTGCTCCCCCTTCTGTCTCCTTTTCCTCTTAATTATCTTAAGTAAATATTTGAAATGATACGTCATTGGGATATGAAATGTTTTACTTTGTAATTGTTAAAATCTCATGTGTAACTTAGGACCTGGCTTTTCTAGTAGTTTAAAACTAGGTTTTCTTCCTGTTTTTGCTCCATGTTTATGTGGTGTATTGAAGCAAAAGAGTTAAGAGGTGATAGCGTTTTAAAGTTAAAAAAAAAAAAACCCTGATTATTAATCTCGCCGGTCTTCATTGGCTTTCTAAATGCTGTCAAAATTGGCCATTGACCTTCATCCTTAGTTCTTTCATTGAAAATAGAAATGTAATAGAGTAAGAACTCACTTTAAAAAAAAGAAAATAGAAATAAAGTATCGCTTCTCTACTGAAAATGTGGTATAATTATTTAAATGAATTTTTAAAAATACTTGTACATAACTAAAAGTGGTATTGCAAAGATAGCATGTATATAATTATAACTTGCTGTACTCACCTTTTATTCTTTTTATTTCAGCTCAATCTGAAATTGAAGTGTCTGTCTCTGCAAGGAATATCAGAAGGCTACTAAGTTTCCAGCGATATCTTAGATCTTCACGCTTTTTTCGTGGTACTACGGTTTCAAATTCTCTAAACATTTTAGATGATGATTATAATGGACAAGCCAAGGTATGTATAGTTTTTGTAAGAAAACATTAATTTTTTGATAAGTTTACTGAAGCCCTTTATTCTCCATACAGTAATGATTTATAGAGTCTTTTTGTCTGTCGGTGAAAAGCAGTTAAGCCCGTTTTCCAGGTTTTTTTTCTTTAGAGCAGCTGTTTGTTTTATAATTAGACATTACAGAGCAAGGGAAATTTCTGAAACAACTAAAGTAGTGACAGTGTTTTCATTTGTTATTATAACATTACATAACAAGGAGATCAATAGAACATTAAACTGTAAGATCTCACAGAATTGTAATGCTGGGAAGAATCTTAGAGATTATCTGATCTCATCATGTCCATATTCCATCAATAAGGAAACTGAGTCCAATAGAGCATGAGGGACTTGTTTACGCTCACCCAGCTGGTTAGAGGTAAACCTAGCACGGGAAGTTACATCTCTCTCTTTCTTTTGTGTGTGTGTGTGTGTGTGTGTGTGTGTGTGTATTAATAACATCTTTTCACAAAGGTCTCGTGACTTCCAATCAAATAAGTTTTCATAGTCTCTTGCATGGAGAGAGATTTTTGAGGGTTTAGATGTATCATAATTAAACTTGTCAATTGTGAGCATTATTTACTTCATCTTTTTATATAATTTAAAAAGAAATGTCTTACTGAACATCAGGGTTAAATGAGCTTGTTTTTGACCAAATGAGGATTTTAAATAGTATTAAATGTTCAATGTATTTTAAGTTATTCTTTAACTTAATATTTACAGGCCAGATTTTTGAGTTTGCGTAGATAAGTTTTTAAGTTGTGTAGCTAAAGCTGAGGTGTCTTCTTTACAGTTACATGAAAGTGAAAAAAATTACTTCCCTGTTTAGTAAAAGAAATCAGTGGAAAGTGTTCATGCTTGCTTTAAATGTTAAAACGTTTACAAGTTCTGCCTTTTAGAATGAGAATATCTCTGTGTCATTTGTTGTTATTAGTACTGTCGTAATTAATGATTTCTACTAGTAGTATCTTAGTGTTGCTCATGTCAGTGTATTCATAAATGTATGCAACAGTGAACTTTTGGATATAAAATATAAGGTTTTTTTCCTAGAAAAAGTCCACAGAATGTTCAGGTTAAGAATGTATGGTATAAAAATATTTGGTTTTTAGGGTCTTTGTGGAATTTATTTGCTTGGCTGAGGTACACATTATCCTAAAAGTTAATGTAGTAAATTGTATTATTTTATAAGCATATTTAGATAATGTAAATAAATATCCATAAGTTAGAAATGTTTTTTTAAAAACTGAACAACAAATAATTTAAGCATGGTGTGGTATCAGTGTCAGATGCCTACGTTCTAGAAACAGACTACCTAATTTAAGATCCCAGCTCTATCACTTTATAGCTGAGCAAGTTAGTTATTTTTTGCTTGTTTCTACGTCACTAAAATGAGAATTGAAAACAATGCTTGGGCCGGGTGCAGTGGCTCATGCCTGTAATCCCAGCACGTTGGGAGGCCAAGTTGTGAGAATCACTTGAGCCTAGGAGTTTGAGACCAGCCTGGGCAGCATGATGAGACCTTGTCTCTACAAAAAAAAAAAAAAAAATTCAGCCAGGTGTGGTAACACATGCTTGTAGTCCCAGCTTCTCAGGAGGCTGAGACAGGAGGATTGCTTGAGTCCAGGAGGTCGAGACTGCAGTAAGCTGTCTTGTTTGTGCCCCTGCACTCCAGCCTTGGTGACAGTGAGTGTGAGACCCTGTCTCAAAAAAAGAAAAAAGAAAACATCTGATGGTGTTGTTCCAAGTAGTAAAAGAGTGAGTAAGGTCACTTATAACAGTACCTGGAATAGTAAATACTCAATAGTGTAACTTATTTTTATTAAATTGTTTGCAATTTAATTTCTCAACCATACAACATTTGAACCACACTTCTGTGATGTTAAGTGATACTAGAATTCTTAAAGGTTTGCGGGACTATCGCAATAAGTTGGGAAACATAACCTTCCTGTGCATTCATTAATTGAAACACAAAATAATGTTTCATTTTTCAAATGGAGTTTATCCCTTTGAGCATTGTTTTGGAGCCAGTTGAAAAAGTCACGATTTAAAAGAAAAATGATACTTGTATTTTTTAAAGGAAATCAATCACTTTACATTTTCATTAACTTCTCTATGGAATATCTCCAAAAGACAATGTTATTGAAATTAAATTACAGTAGAAATGTTTGGTTTTCATTTCAGTGTATGCTGGAAAAAGTTGGAAATTGGAATTTTGATATCTTTCTATTTGATAGACTAACAAATGGTAAGTGAAGAATTTGACTTGCTCAAGTTAATGTAGTCTAGATTACTGCATTGATGGTGCAGCCACTGGTGCGTTGCTTTCATTTACTGTACGAAGGTTGTGAGCCCTCTGCTGGAAGAGAGAGTGTGTTAGTCCATTTTCACGCTGCTGATAAAGATGTACCCGAGACTGGGTAATTGATAAAGAAAAAGAGGTTTAATGGACTCACAATTCCATGTGGCTGGGGAGGCCTCACAATCATGGTGGAAGGTGAAAGGCACATCTTACATGTCGGCAGGCAAGAGAGAAATGAGAGCCAAGCAAAAGGGTAAACCCCTTATGAAATCATCAGATCTCATTAGACTTATCCACTACCACCAGAGCAGTATGGGGGAAAGCACCTCCATGATTCAATTATCTCCCACCGGGTCCCTCCCACAACACATGGGAATTATGGGAACTACAATTTAAGATGAGATTTGGCTGGGGACACAGCCAAACCATATCAGGGAGCATCATTTTTTCTCTTTTTAAGTGACTTTTCTAAAAGTCCACAGAATCAGTCTCATATATACTTGGCTGATTGGCTGGCAATTGCTGCTGCTATTATTAATAATAACTCAGAATAAACATTATTATCTCATTTTTTTTATTTTTCTTTTTTGGTTTCTTTTAGATTGTGGCCATTTACAATGACATCTGATATTGTATGCCTGTTTTGATTGCCCCCGCTGAGTGGTGGATTAACCACCTTTTGGCACATCCTGACCAACAGCAGTGGTTCCTTGCTTTCAGATGGAGAATGGGGAAGAGCTGTAGCTTCTTTAGGAGGGCTTATCAGAATCTGCAGAGTATGGATGATTTGGGGAAAAATGCCCACAGGTGATTCTAATCTGCTTACCCACTCCTGAGTTTAGTTTGGTTCTGGATGGAGGGGTCATGTTTTCTTGTTCTCTTTGGGAACAGGAAAATGTTCCGTAGGAAAAGGAACAGGGAATCACTCTTATTTAGGATAAAATTGTGGGCGTAATTATTGGTGGTACAGTTGAGAACCGCCAAACTTTAGGCAGTTGTACCTTTTAGTATAGCTTTAGTATACCTTTTAGTATATTTGGGTAGCTTTTCTAGAAATACAATTTCCTTTTTTCAAGAAAGTGTTCGTTTCCATTTTTTAAAAAGTTCCTTCGTGCCTGTTTTGTTTGTTTGTTTGTTTGTTTGTTTGTTTTTTGAGACGGAGTCTTGCTCTGTCGCCCAGGCTGGAGTGCAGTGGCGCAATCTCGGCTCACTGCAAGCTCCGCCTCCGGGTTCACGCCATTCTCCTGCCTCAGCCTCCCAAGTAGCTGGGACTACAGGCGCCCGCCACTGCGCCCGGCTAATTTTTTCTATTTTTAGTAGAGACGGGGTTTCACCATGGTCTCGATCTCCTGACCTTGTGATCCACCCGCCTCGGCCTCCCAAAGTGCTGGGATTACAGGCGTGAGCCACCGCGCCTGGCCTGTTTGTTTGTTTGTTTTTAAACACAACTAAGCATCTCTTATTTTGAAATGTTTTGTTGATTTATGTTCTTATTCACTGGTAAAAGCAGTTCAACTAGGCCGGGCGCAGTGGCTCACGCCTGTAATCCCTGCAATTTGGCAGGCCAAGGCTGGTGGATCACGTGAGATCAGGAGTTTAAGAGCAGCCCAGCCAACATGGCAAAACCCCATCTCTACTAAAAATACAAACATTGGCTGGGTATGGTGGTGCATGTCTCTAATCCTAGCTACTTGGGAGGCTGAGGCAGGAGACTTACTTGAATCTGGGAGGTGGAGGTTGCAGTGAGCTGAGATTGCGCCATCTCACTCCAGCCTGGGCAATAGAGCGAGACTGTCTCAAAAAAAAAAAAAAAAAAAAAAAAAGCAGTTCAACTAGTCATTTGCCCCAGAGCAGAAAGTACACCAAGAGGAAATCAGTACTGACTTTAGAATAATGAAACCACTGCTGTACTTTGAAATCACCTGCTTTTTCTTATTGCTTTGGAATGAAGTGTCTTTGATAAGGATGCCAAATATGTAAAATGAACAAGCAAATTACAACTTTATTTTTCTCAGGAATCAATGTGGGTCTCTTAGTATCACTCCATTATTCTCTCTAAGTTGCATGGCAATGCCTAATGGAAATACCTTTGTCTATACCTTCTGTTTGCTTATGCAGTGTTGACAGAAAATAAATCGGACTGATCCTAGGCAAAATTGTGAAGACAGTGAAGTTTGCCTTTATCAGCAAAGCCACCCTCCTGCCTCCCTGCCTTTTTATTCCTCCCCTTTGCTATCTCTCTTCTACTTTTCCTTTGCCCTTGGTGATTAAGTGTTCTGTACTTCTCCCTGCCCCCACCTTGGCCTGTACACACAGGAAAGGCTCTGATATCATTTACACAGTTAGCCTTCCCTTGGCCTTTCTCCTTTTTGAAAATATAGGTAGGTGAAATATCAGGTGGCCCACCTTTTTCTTGCTCAGGGAAATTCCCCTTTCCTAACTTAACACAAATATTACTTTAGGTATTATCTCAAGACAAATATAGATTAAACAATGCCACCCTTAACACTTTCAAAGTTTAGCCTTACATAAACTCTCACAGCTCATAGCCTATTATTAGTCTACTGGGACACTTGTCACTCATTGAAATAGTTGATTGTTCTTCTCTAAATTTTATTTTTAAAAAGTACATACTCTGCTAGTTGGGGGCATGGTGATGAAAGCGGCGTGAGCTCAGCAGTGCACTGGATGGGCAGAAGAAATAGCTAGCAGGCCACAGTAGTTAACTAAGCACTTCGCTTTCCTTTTGATCACCTCACTCCTTAAACGGGATTTGTGGACAGGGTGGCTACATGGTTTCCCCTTAGGGCTCGTCCCAAATCATTAGGGTTTAGTAGAAACCACTCATGGTTAGCTACTCACCTTTGATTTTAGAGGTTGAGATTTATACATTCAGTTAACTACAGCTATTTAAAAGCTCAGGAATTTTCTACTTAAGGAGATATTTTGGGGAACAAATGGGCAGAAGAAAATTCCTTTAGCTTATACTATATAATGAGAATGGTTTTCCTTTTAAAACTGCTTCACCTGAAATGAATTCTCGATAACATACTTTCATGGTATCCAAGTGTATAGTTTTCCTTTCTTGCTTATTGATCCAATGCTTTCTTGTGTTTCTTATGCTGGCAATTTCCCAGATGATATTGGGGGGAGGACAGGAAGGCAGAGGAGGAAGCAAAATGCAGTGATTTGTGCCAAGACAAATGGTCCCCAGCTTGTCTGCTACAAGGAGGGAAGTAGTTATTGTCTGGTAGGATGCATTTGGAATTCCTTTTGTAGGATTGAGGGCATTAAGTGATGCGACAGAGCAAAAGCTTATCACTCCTGAAGACACCTGGTTCGTGAGGACACTAGCTGCCAGGCCTGCGTTGTCAGGGTAGCCTGCTCCTTCCAGCCAGATCCCTTCTGGGATCACCTTCTTCTGAAAATGACTGAGGCCCACTCTTCCAGAGGCAGTTCTATCTTTTGATATATTTTTATGAGGGTAGCTTTTCTTAAAATACAGTTTTCTTTTTCAGAAAGTGTTTGTTTCCATTTCCATTTTTTAAAAAGTTCTTCTTTGCCTGGTTTTTGTTTAACACAGCTGAGCATCTCTTCTTTTGAAATGTTTTGTTGACTTGTGTTCTTACTGGTGTTATAATCCTCAGTTGGTATCTTGCATGCCGCTTTTCAGTTACATATGGGTAGTACACTTTAAGAGCCTGGTTCTTGTCAGATTCCCTTAAAGTTCCTAGTGGGGACGTTACATGTGTTTCTTCACTACACTTTGCCTGAATTCCAAAAGAGGGTATTTTCCTGTTAGATTGTAGCTTTCTTAAAACTTATTCTACACCCTAGAAATGGGTAATTTGTTTTGTTACATTTGAAAAACAATTTTGGGAGAACCTTATGATAATCTAAATATACAGAAAATGAATAAACATTCTAAAATATTTATATACTCGAAGATGGTTGTTACAGCATTAGTAACGGACACGTCGTTCACTTCTTCAGAAATGGCTCCACGCCACGTGGACTCGTGTTTGTACCGATAGAGCACATCAGGACCTGAACACATTTTAACATTTAATTTATTTAAAATGTAAGATTTGAAATGTTTTTTTCTTTCCAAATGAAGGCGATATGTCAAGTAGTTTATAAAAATGTCTCTTTTGGCCTGCCACATCTTTTCTGTCATTGCTCATGCAAATAATGTTCCAGTTAATGTACTTTTTCATCAGCTGTGGTCTTTTGTTGGCAGTTGGTTAGGTGGTTTTAGATAACAAGGTTAGCCAAACAGTGCTTTATTATCCTTCATAAATATTATTATTATAAATTTTCAATTTGGGACCAGTATGTCTTTTATACGTTTTTGTAAGAGTCATCATAGACTTTACAGAATACTAGAATTGTGTATCTTATTGCTATTATCTGAACATTGGCAGTAATTTATGAGTCTATGTGAAGGATGTAGTCTACTTAAAATAGACTTTTTAATATGTAGCCTATTTAAAACATGTGGTCTGTTTAATTGTTAATATAGTATATGTGTCCTATGGAAGTTTACAAAACCGAGAAATATAATAAGAGGTTTAAAAAATGGAGAAATGGAGAGTTATACCATGGAAGGGAAAACTAAACATCATAAAAATGGTGGTTTTTCCAAATTTAATTTCTATTCTTGGTGTGACTCCACTTGTCAGTGACGAAGGAGTGGACATTGAGGACGAAGACAGTCCCCATCGCATGTAGCAGCTCTTTCCAAAAACTCGCGTCTGTAGGGGGATGGAGCAGGGGAAACTGGAGGGAGCCAGGAGAGGCTGTGATTCTTTATTGTTTGAGAGATGAGAGAATCTAGAGCATGTCTGAATGCTGATGCTTATTGGGACAATATAGAAAAGAGAAAGAGATTGGTGGGGTGGGGTGGGGTGGGGATAGGTGTGTACCCGATGGAACAAGGAATATCTCTGAGGAGGTGTGGATGGGTTGGCTTTTGAAAGAAAGGGAAACTCAGCCAGGTGCAGTGGCTCACGCCTGTAATCCCAGCTCTTTGGGAGGCCGAGGCTAGCGGATCACAAGGTCAGGAGTTGGAGACCAGCCTGGCCAACAAAGTGAAACCCCGTCTCTACTAAAAATACAAAAAATTAGCCAGGCTTGGTGGTGGGTGCCTGTAATCACCACTACTCGGGAGGCAGAGACAGGAGAATCACTTGAACTCAGGAGGCGGAGGTTGCAGTGAACCAAGACGGCACCATTGCACTCCAGCCCGACAGTGCAAGACTCCATTTCAAAAAAGAAAGAAAGGGAAACTTGAGGGCTTGTATTATTTCTGTGACATATGAGGCTATGGAGAATGAGGGGGTGGATGGGAAGTAAGTATGTTGAAAGTTTAAGAAGAGCATAAAAGGCTTGAAAACAGGCATTTTAAAAAGTGAAAGAGCCAGTTCACCGGAAAAACAATATGATTGCTGGGCAGTGTTGACTCTGAGTTTATAGTGATATTCTGCCTAGTTTTGTGACTCCCCCTCCCCACTCCCCAAGCAAATCTCAGATTTTCTGCAGCTACTCTGGAAAAGCAAGTGGTTGAGTTCAGAGTTTTTAATTCTGATGATCTTGAGGTCATTGATGCCTCCTCCTAACCCTGTATGGATGAGAGTAGACACATTCTCAAGGCTAACAAGGCTGCAGCTGAGGTGTGTGCTCTGGGGCAGTCTGTTTCAGTGAAAGCAAGATGGCAGAGGCATTGTCAGGAGGAAGGTCAAGTGCAGCCACACTGAATTAGGTTACTGTGTGGGACAATTTTTAAAGTTTTCTATTGTCTATTCTAATTATTTTGGTGTCTTTAAAAAAATTAATCTATTTGAAAATGTCTAGCTTTCAGTTCTTTGGTTGTGGAAAAGTAAAACAACAAAAATTAAATTTTTCTTACAGTGAAACAAAGATGTGATGTATAAAGTTCATAACTGGTAAAATAAGAAGATGCATATTTTTTATATACAAAAAGTGGGAATTATTACTCTTTCCATGTTTTATATTCAAAATCCATATTTCAAAGCATAATGTAATTGTGTTGACTGGTATTTCCTACTAATGTAATGTCTCTTCTTTCTTTTTAGGAAATAGTCTAGTAAGCTTAACCTTTCATTTATTTAGTCTTCATGGATTAATTGAGTATTTCCATTTAGATATGATGAAACTTCGCAGATTTTTAGGTAAGTGATTCTAACCCATTAACAGTACCAAGATTTACATTTATGTAAGAACCTGTTTGTAAGTTTTATCTCAGTTATATCGGTTAGCTATTGCTTTATAATAAACCAGCCAAAATTAGTGACTTAAAACAACACACAGTTATTTAACTGTTGCATCTGTGGGCCTGTTAAATGCTTCTTTTGGTCTGGGTGAGCTCATCTGTGCACCTGCAGACAGCAACAGGTGAGCCGTATGTTGGTTTTGTAGAGACCTCAGCTAGGATACCAGGCTGATCCATCTCGGCTCTACATAGTCTTCTGTTAAATTTAAAAGAAGCAGAGGAGTTTGGCACCATAATAGATTTACATTAAAAACAAAAAAGAATTATTTATTTTACAATTAGCAGAGCTTGTTCAAACAGTAGTGCCAGGTTTCCAAGGGAGCTGATGTCCCCAGGCCTCTGGAGCCCTGGGCTCAGAATCGGCCCACCTTCACTTCTGCAGCAAGTAGCCACAGCAAATCAGACCAGGGATGCACTACACCTGTTCGTGCAAAGGCTGCAAAGTTACAGAACCATAGATATGGGGAATAGTGAATACTTGATTTCATTTTGCAATGTTTCTTACATTGACCACAGATTGCTGACAAAGGTGACACAATTTCTGTACTTTTCTAAATTTTCAAAGGCTAAAACTTTAAAAGATCAGGTATATTGCAGTTAGGTTTCTTCTTTTTCTGAGCCCTAAAATCTCTTTGACAGTAGACTTTAAAGATTATTTGGGACCAGGTGTGGTGGCTTACACCTGTAATCCCAGCACTTTGGGAGGCCGAGGCGGGTGGATCACTTGAGGCCACGAGTTGGAGACCAGCCTGGCCAACGTGGCAAAAACCTCATCTCTACTAAAAATACAAAAACATTAGCCAGGCATGGTGGTGCACGCCTGTAATCCCAGCTGCTCGGGAGACTGAGGCACAAGATATCAGCTCTAGTCTTCCTTCTTGTAATATCCACCAATCTCTCCTGGCTGGTTGTACCTGAGGAAGGAATTCACGATTCCTGGTGAAGTCTTTGCTTGTGCTTTAGGTGGAGAGGGGAACTTCAGAGAAAGTACTCTTCTGCATTTGCTGCTCTGAGTTTGAAGTCCAAAGCAGCATATTTTGGGGTCTCATTTTCTGACCCTCATTGTGGTATTTCATATAGTGCCCAGATCAAGAGATAGTTTAATTTGTAATTTATGTTTGGTTATATAAACTTTGCTTATATACAGCAAAAAAGATTGCAACTTAATGAAGGCTCACATAATCATTAGCGTTTTGTTCCAATAAAATATTTTAAAGTAAGGTGTTTACATCTTTTTTTTTTTTTAAAGACATAATGCTATTGTACACTTAATAGACTATAGTGTAAACATAGCTTTTGTATGCACTGGGAAACCCAAAATTTTGACTTGCTCTATTGCAATATTCACTTTATTTTAGTGGTCTGGAACTTAACACTAAGTATATCGCTGTTATGCCTATACTTAATAGTGAGAGACCATCATATTGCTTTGCTATCTTTTTAAAATCATTCAATTTTATGTAGAGAGAAATTACAAATTATTCAGGAAGTAATGTATTACTGTAAGAAAATGGTAAAACTGTAGAACTATAAAATAAGATGTTGCTGGTAGGGACATTTAATATTTCATACATGCTGGGCACAGTGGCTCATGCCTGTAATCCCAGCACTTTAGGATGCTGAGGCAGGTGGATCACTTGAGGCCAGGAGTTCGAGACCATTCTGGCCAGCATGGTGGAACCCTGTCTCTACTAAAAATACAAAAATTAGTCAGGCGTGGAGGCGTGTGCCTGTAATTCCAGCTACTCGGGAGACTGAGGCAGGAGAATTACTTGAACCCAGGAGGCAGAGGTTGTAGTGAGCCGAGATCGTGCCACTGCACTCCAGCCTGGGCAACAGAATGAGACTCTGTCTCAAAAAAAAATAATAATCATTCATATAACCATTTTTGCTAACTTGCAACTGCTTTATCTAGGTAAACAGAAGCCTGTGTAATTGTACAGATATAATTTTGTAGTAAATTCTCAAGTTTATAATTAAAATAGTGTGAGTAGCCCCAGTAGCTATACTGGCAATTATAAACATGCATATCCCCGCTTTGCACATTGTTCATATGAATACTTGGCTGTTTCTGCCCTTATCCTGCTGCCACTAATTTGGCAGCCACTAGAACAGGTTTATGAGAGAATTAAGCCTTAAAGCCATAAGGAATCCACTGGCTACAATGGGTTATCTTATGTGCAATGTATCTGGAATGGCTTCGGCTCTATACTGTCTTTGGGAGAATTGAGAAAATAATAACTCAGGTGTTTTTTGTTTGTTTGTTTGAGACAGGGTTTCACTGTATTGCTGAGACTGGAATGCAATGGCATGATCATGGCTCACTGCAACCTCAACTTCCCAAGCTCCAGCCAGCCTCCCACCTCATCCAGGCTGAGGCAGGAGAATCCCTTGAACCCGGGAGGTGGAGGTTGCAGTGAGCTGAGATCGTGCCACTGCACTCCAGCCTGGGCAACAGGACAAGACTCCATCTCAAAAAAAAGAAAGCCTCAATACCAAGAATGTACAGCCAAATGAAGAGCTCAAAATATTAACTCAGACTTCGGACTTCTACTTAGAACTCTGGTTTAAAAAAAAAAAAATTATTACATAGGGCTTTTGAGAAGCTTTTCCTTTGGAGAGTCTCGCTCTGTCACCTAGGCTTGAGTGCAGTGGCGCGATCATGGTTCACTGCAGCCTCAACCTCTCGACTCATGCTATCCTCCCACTTCAGCCTCCTGGGTAGCTAGGAATATACATGTGCACCACCACACCATGCTGCATTTTTATTTTTAGTACGGACAAGGTCTTACTAATGGCCTAGGCTGGTCTAAAACTCCTCACCTCAGGCAATCCTCCAGCCTCGGCCTCCCAAAGTGCTGGAATACAGGTGTGAGGCAGCGCACCTGGCCTTGAGAAACTTTTTAATGTGTATTAATTGTAAGTAGTATGCCTGAAATACTGTACAGTAGTCCCCCTTTATCTCTGGTTTTGCTTTCGGTGGTTTCAGTTACCTGTGGTCAACTGTAGCCTGAAAATATTAAATGGAAAATTCCAGAAGTAAGCAATTCATAAGTTTTGAATTGCACACCATTCTGAGCAGCGTGATGAAATCTCATTGCGTCCTGATCCGTGCTGGTTATCAGATCAGCCGTGTTGGTATCACAGTGCTTGTGTCCGTCACCCTTATTTTACTTCATAATGGCCCCAAAGCACAAGAGTTGTGATGCTGGCATATTGTTATAACCGTTCTATTTTATTTTAGTTATTGTTAATTTCTGACTGTGACTAACATAAATTACGCATTATCGTAGGTGTGTTCGTATAGGAAAAACACAGTATAAATAGGATTTGGTGCTATCTGTGGTTTCAGGCATCCATTGGGTGTCTTGGAACATATCCCCCAAGAATATGAGGGGACTACTGTACTAAAATATAAATTATAAAACACATACGGCTGGGCATGGTGGCTCACACCGGTAATCCCAGCACTTTGGGAGACCGAGGCGGGTAGATCACCTGAGGTCAGGAGTTCAAGACCAGCCCGGCCAACATGGTGAAACCCCATCACGACAAAAATACAAAAATTAGCCGAGCATGATGGCAGGTGCCTGTAATGCCAGCTATTTGGGCGGCTGAGGCGGGAGAATCACTGGAACTCGGGAGGTGGACGTTGCACAGTTAGCTGAGATCATGCTGTTGCACTCCAGCCTGGGTGACAGAGCGAGACTCCATCTCAAAAATAAATAAATAACTACTTACAAAAATAGCTTATTAGGTGGGGCACAGTGGCTCACACCTGCAATGCTAGCACTTTGGGAGGCCAAGGCAGGTGGACTCCTTGAGCCCAGGGCTTTGCAACCAGCCTGGGCAACATGGCAAGACCGTGTCTTTACAAAAAAATACAAAAAATGAGCCAGGCATGGTGGCATGCACCTGTGGTTCCAACTACTTGGGAGGCTGAGGTGGGAGGATTACTTGAGCCCAGGAGGTCAGGGCTGCAGTGAGCCATGATCATGTCACTGCACTCCAGCCTGGGCAACGAAGTGAGATCCTGTCTCAAAAAAACACTCTTAACCAAGGGTATTGAAAAGGCTATTTGAAAGGATGGGACGGAAGCAAGTGCAGAATTCTGATGGTCTGTCGCACTCACTTGGCGATTGTGTTTCCCCATCACAGGTAGGCTTGCTTTCCTTTGAGACCACTGGATTTGTGTGTTATGCTGGTAGGGCCATCATGTACGTTGATGGCAGGGGGCACAACTCCACCTCGAAGCCTAGTCTGTTCTTCTATGATAGCATAGGGAGTCAAATTGATATTGATTCTTTTGGTATACATGTGAGTTGTGAGGTGATTATCATCTGCCCGAATCAGCACGATTTTAACCAATACCTACATGAAAAGGATGAGTGGGTAACTCATAATTATCACAGTTTTTGCACTTGTATATGTTGCTCATATACAGTAAAATCGGGATCTCTTTCTTTGATGCAGTTATGATTCAAGAAGATTACCACAGTCAAAATCCTTACCATAACGCAGTCCACGCTGCGGATGTTACTCAGGCCATGCACTGTTACTTAAAGGAACCTAAGGTAAGAGGTTGACATTGATTTCAGGTGAAAATCATAAGAAAATTCCTTTTGATTTACTTTCACATACTTCTCCTGAAGTTACTGCCTTGACTGAAAATCACAGGCTTCCTTCACAAGAATGAGATCTAGCTCAATCAAGTTTCTGAATCTGGCTGTGTTTCGAAGTGC
Organism: Theropithecus gelada; assembly: GCF_003255815.1. NCBI lineage: Eukaryota > Metazoa > Chordata > Mammalia > Primates > Cercopithecidae > Theropithecus > Theropithecus gelada. The sequence goes on along the minus strand of NC_037676.1, from coordinate 67,990,639 downwards.
AATAGCTAGAGAATTGGGTGGTTGTTGAGAGAGAGGCTGGAGAAGCCCAAGCAAGGGCCAGGTCACTTGAAACCTCGACTGCTGGCATTTACACTGAGCTCCACATGGGCTCCCTGTGGGCAGGGACAGCCTTGGTCTGACTCAGTGAATGAATGGGGAGCTACAGAGAGGAAGCAGGAGACTTTAGAAAATTATCCTGGCTGTGGTGTGAAAATAAATCGTATCAACAAAAAGCCTGAACACCTGCCAGGAGTTACTTTGGTGTTTCATGGAAGAGAGCAGAGTGGCCTTGATGAAGTAGAGACGTGGATAGTTTGCAAGTTCTCTTGGGAATTAGAATGAACAGGATGTGGTGTGTGAATGCATTTGGGGGAAAGAAACAAGTCAGTGAAGACTGGTTTGGGCAGTTGAGCAGAAGGTGGAAGTCTTCTATGAGAGGAGGAATGTAGAGAGGAACAAGTTTTGGGGGTAAGGCTTGTAGAGACAATGAGCACCATTTTGGATCCGTGATGTTAAATGTATTTGACATCCCAATATAGAAGTCTAGTGGAGAGTTACATAAAAGAGTCCGAAGTATAGGAGAGAAATCAGACTTTATGTATGGATTTGGGAATCATTGTCTGCAGATGTTAATGAAAGCCATGTTTGCCCCTGGACATTTCCTATCCCTGGCAGTTCTGCAATTATGTCTGCCTACCCCATCCCTATTTCAAAACTGCTGTCTCCCTAGATCTTAGTTCTGGCTAAGGTGTTAGGCGGGAAACAGGATGACCAAACTGGCTTGTACCTGTTGATGCCAACTTAAGAACATAGCTAATCTTCTGATTATTTAAGAGATCATAGAATATGTGAAAATGCCCCAGTTTGTTTTTTAGTATATGTATCATAACTTTTTAAAAAATCAACTTTATTGTAGTAGAACTTATATGCAGTAATTTAGTGCATACATTTTATGTGTACAGTTTTGACAAATGTATACTCCCAATCACCCAACTGCTTTTTTTTCTGAGAGACAGGGTTTCACAGTGTTGCCCAGACTGGAGTGCAGTGGCGTGGTCATGGCGTACTGCAGCCTCGACATCCTGGGCTCAAGCTGGAGCTAATTTTTTAAATTTTTGTAGAGATGGGGTCTCACTCTATTGCCCACCCCAATTTTTTAATCAAAGTTTTAAAAAACTCTGGGCCAAGACTGCATCCTCTGTTTGAGAATGTTGTGGGAGAGATTGATGAGTATTCACCATACAGTCTGGTAAGTGGAAAGATGGTAATAAGTTATCTGCAGCACACAGGAGGGTTAACCTGGTCAGTGAAGGCTTCTGCACTCCCATCTCCCTCTGGGCACACCCAACCCAAGCCAGGGGCAAGGAAATCTGGGTGATGCCAGGTGAGCAGGGCAGGGACACATGTGAACAAAAATTAATAAAACCATGATTTTGAACACTTTTTGCCTGTGGAGTTCTGATAATACTTAAACACTTTTCATCCGTAACATACTCATTGAACACTACCCAAGGCTTCAATTAAGGATATAGATAAAATCACAAAGCCCTACAATGCAAGCATTTCCCTTGTCCCTTATCATAGTGAACATTTTTAAATGGAGTCACCCAGGGCTGGGTGCGGTGACTCATGCCTGTAATTCTAGCACTTTGGGAAGCCGAGGCGGATGGCTTGCTTGAGCCCAGGAGTTTGAGACCAGCCTGGTAAGACCTCATCTCTTTTATTCAAAAAAAGAAAGAAAACAAACAAACAAACAAACAAAAACAGAGTCACTCAAAGTTTTAAAAGTGAATTCTAAAAAATTTGAAGTAGGTCCAGGTGCGGTGGCTCATGCCTGTAATCTCGATATTTTGGGAGGCCAGGGCAAGAGGATAACTTGAAGCCAGGAGTTTGAGACCAACCTGGGCAATACAGCAAGACCCCATCTCTAAAAAAAAAATAAAAAGTTAGATGGGCATGGTGGTGTGTACCTGTGGTCCCAGCTACTTAGGAGGCTGACTCAGGAGGATCACTTGAGCCTGAGAGGTCAGCAGAGAGTAGTGATAGTGCAACTGCACTGCAGCCTGGGTGACGCCCTATCTTTAGATAGATAAATAGGATGGATTAGATAGATGCCTGAAGATTGTATCTCTTACGCCTGAGCCTTCGCATAGCATCACATGTTTTACACTCTTTGAACATCTGCCACATGCCAGGCTCTATCCTGGTGCTAGGAATGTGGTGGTGAGCAGAGTAGGAATGATCCCTGTCTTCATGAAGTGTACATCCCAGTGGGGGAGGCAGTCATTAAACAAATAGATAAATAGAATTTTGATCAAAATAATATGTTAGTGGCCTGGCATGATGGCTTACCCCTGTAATCCCAGCATTTTGGGAGGCCGAGGCTGGTGGATCACCTGAGGTCAGGAGTTTGTGACCAGCCTGGCCAACATGGTGAAACCCCGTCTCTACTAAAAATACAAAAATTAGCTGGGTGTGGTGGCGGGTACCTGTAATCCCAGCTACCTGGGAGGCTGAGGCATGACCATCGCTTGAACCTGGGAGGCAGAGGTTCCAGTGAGCCGAGATCACGCCACTGCATTCCAGTCTGGGTGACACAGCGAAACTCAGTCTAAAATAATAATAAGAAGAAGCAGCTAGAGAACGACCAATAATAATAATAATAATACGCTAGAGAATGACCAGGTGGATGGCAAGAGTTTTACAACTTTAGATAGGATGATCAGAAATCACTTAAGTGGACAGTACATAACTAAGGAGTCATCCATAAAAAAGTCCAGGTACAGAGGGAATAGTAAATAGAAAGACTTAAGTATATATATTTTGTGAGAAATTTGTTTTCAGTTTTTATACCTTATAATTTATATGGAAGAGCTAATTCTTGGACTCTTGTCTATATGAAAAAAAGAAATATTTCAAGCCAAAGAAATTACTGGAAATTTTGGAGACAAACTCATCTCTCTCTATATGCATTGTCACTAACTTGAGTATTTATTTTTTATGTCCTCAAGGCTGAAGTTATGTGGATTATAAAGCATTTTGTTCAAGTTGAGTCCAAAGTCTCCTTGATTGATTGACACTGGTAACATTCATAGTTGTCAGCTGAGGACATTGTGATTTTCCCTTTGTTTCCTATTTTAATGTTTAGTTTCATGTTTCTGTAATGAGTTTAGTTACTTTACTTAATAACTATACTTAAACTAAGTCTAGATAAGAATTACGCTTACACATCCCAGACATAAACCCACTGTAACACTGAACCTTTAAACTTTGCTCTACTTGTCCCTGGCAGTTGACAAAAGAACCTGGCCCCCCACATCCCTCCCTGGCGCCTGCATCCTTCCCTTTGATATCAGCGAGACTGGTAATGGTTGAATTGCCTTTCTTATGAATATACACTTATTCATGCTCTGAGTAGATGCTAATTGCTAGTGACAAAAATATGAATAAGATAGGAATTTTGGCCCCCAGAATCTCACTTGTAAAACATGGGAACCTTACGTGGAAACCACAAGAATGTCAGGCCTCTAGGACAGGAATTTTTGTCTGTCTGTCCCCTAATATTTACCTGTCCCCTAAAACAGCACCGGACATGGTAGGTGCTTGGTGAATATGAGCTGTTAATGAATGATATTGTATATGGGCTTTATCGTTGGCTGGGTTTACGCTAACTGTTCTCTGTTTTTATGTTTTTGTTTTGTTCTGTTTTGTTTTTCAGATGGAGTCTTGCTCTGTTGCCCAGGCTGGAGTGCAGCGGCACGATCTCAGCTCACTGCAACCTCCGCCTCCTGGGTTCAAGCGATTGATTCTCTTGTCTCAGCCTCCCAAGTAGCTGATAGGCGTGTGCCACCACGGCCAACTAATTTTTGTGTTTTTAGTAGAGATGGGGTTTCACCATGTTGGCCTGGCTGGTCTCGAACTCCTGACCTCAAGTGATCTGCCTGCCTCGGTCCTGCAAAGTGCTGGGATTACAGGCATGAGCCACTCTGCCCAGCCTAGTTCTCTGTTTTTAGACCTCTAGAGCAGTGGCCCCCAACCTTTTTGGCACTAGGGACCAGTTTCGTGGAAGACATGTTTTCCTTGGACGGGGAGGGGGATGGTTTCGGGATGAAACTGTTCCACTTCAGATCATCAGGCATTAGATTCTTATAAGAAGTGTGCTGGCTGGGCACAGTGGCTCACACCTGTAATCCCAGCACTTTGGGAGGCTGAGGCAGGCGGATCACGATCTGAGGTCGGGAGTTCGAGACCAGCCTGACCAACATGGAGAAACCCTGTCTGTACTAAAAATACAAAATTAGCTAGGCGTGGTGGCGCATGCCTGTAATCCCAGCTACTTGGGAGGCTGAGGCAGGAGAATCGCTTGAACTCGGGAGGCGGAGGTTGCAGTGAGCCAAGCTTGTGCTATTACTCTCCAGCCTGGGCAACAAGGGCAAAACTCCGTCTCAAAAAGAAAAAAAAGAAGAAGTGCGCAACCTAGATCCCTCATGTGCATAGTTGACAATAGGGTCTGTGCTCCTATGAGAATCTACTGCTTCCAAGGCAGAGCTCAGGCAATAATGCTCACTGGCTGGCAGCTCCCCTCCTGCTCTGCACTGGTTCCTATCGGGTTCCTAACAAGCCATGAATCAGTACCGGTCCATGGTCTGGGGATTGAGGAGCCCTGCAAGGACCGCCTTGTCCTTTTGCCTTCTGTGTGTGGGAGGTTCATTTCTTTCAGTAATTTCTCAGGATGGACATAATGTGTCAAGAATCTGTCTTCACTAGGCAGGGCATGGCGGATCACCTGAGGTTAGGAATTCGAGACCAGCCTGGCCAACAAGGTGAAACCCCATCTCTACCAAAACTACAAAAAAAAAAAAAAAAAAGAAAATTAGCTAGGCATGGTGGTAGGTGCCTGTAATCCCAGCTGCTCAGGAGCCTGAGTAAGAGAATTGATTGAACCAGGGAAGGCAGAGGCTGCAGTGAGCTGAGATTGCACCACTGCACTCCAGCCTGGGCAACAGCAAGACTCTGTCTCAAAAAAATAGAATCTGTTTTCAGAGGTAGCATCATTAGGAAAAATAAAAATACAATATTGATTCAGAACATTTTATCTCACTAAACTGCTCTCCTCCATGATAGCGCCACCTCCTTTTTACCCTCAGCAAGCCACCAGTATCTCAGGTACCTTCTTTCTGCTATTTCTACTACATTTTTGATTTGCCAATTTAGTCAAAAAAAAAAAAAAAAGCTACCACCTACAAAACTTACTGTGATAACCATTACAATGGGAAATCATAAGGGCTGGCAGGCAATGAAAACAGTAAGTTTTTCACTGAACACAGCAAAACTCACCACTTAATACTTTTCTATTTTATTGAAAAAGAACCCTAATGATGGCTTTGCAGATACAAGTAAAATCTGACCTTCACATATGTTAAATAATTTGTAGTTTCTTTTCTGGACATTTCTTTGTTGTCAGCTCTTACCAGATACAATCACAGAATGGAAATAACATCTGTCTTTTAATCCACCTTAAAAAGTTAAGTTATTGAAGTCCTCGTCTTTGTTATAATACTGAAAATTTTCTTTCCAATGGAAGGTTTTTTTTTTTTCTACAAGCAGAAGTGTTACATTTTTATATCAAATATTTTTTGAATATGTGTGATTTGTTTTTAAAGTTACTTTCTCTTCACAGAATTTTTGAGAATTCATTTACTTTTTTTCATGTTCTTATTTTTAATGGTTAACTCTTCAATATACCTGAGATTGTTTTTGATGTCGTGTGCAGTCATACGTTAATTTTTCGAATCAGTGTAATTTGGGATTATTGTATTCTCCCAGGATGTCTATTCTTCTGCCAATAAGAATGTCACCCCTTTGCACACTGCCTGATAAATCACATGTTCATAAGACATAGACAGCCGTGCCGTTCATGTGTATGTCAAGGAAGGGAGATTGCTTTAGATCCTATGCATTCTGTTCATCTTCATTATTAAAGCAGTGCTTTAGAATGCTTTATTTTTTCAATGCTTTTGTATATCCTAAAGAGGAAATAATTTTCTTCATCTTCTCCTATTCATTGACCTTCTCCATGTACTAATTATATGCGATACAAAAATAAATAATATGCATCTCTGCTTCCAGGTAGGTTATAGTTTTCCAGGAGATTCAAGCCCTCAGACAGTAATTTCTCTGACTGAGATGAACTTAACACAGGGAGTAGAAAGAGATGATTGATTCATTCTAGCAGAGAAAGAAAATAATAGAATTTGAATCTAAATTTATTTTTATCTCATTTTTAAAATTTTCAGTTTTTATATTCATTGTATAATAACATATAAATGTTAGTTCATTATAATAATCTGTAAGTAAATATACTTAATATTAGTGGTGTACGCTCCAAAGTTTTCACTGTTAGAGCACAGGATCATTACAGTTTAGTCAGCACTGTCCTAACGTAAACCTAAATAATACCATGCTCTGATGAGTGGTATTGTGGCAGGCCATGCGGTGCTGTGGGAACACAAATCTGGCCAAGTTTGCCAGAAAATGAGAGGCGATTCCTGAAAAATAGGTGATATAGTCAAGGTGATCTTTTTTATCATTGAACATTTGTCAGCTAATCACAAAGTTTTATTTATTGTGATTATTATATCAAGTAAGTTTGGTAATGATTATTGAGAATAAAGTTACAATTTCTGATGTACAAGATTGCTTTCCCTGACATGAATACATTGTGTCATTGTTATGAATGTATCCATCCATTGAGGGAGGATTTTATCACAGACTTGACACAGACTTCCACTTAACATGATTACTCATTAGCCTCCTTAAACATCAGGACTACAGGAATAACCTTATATTTTAGATTACATTATTGAAATCCAATAACCAGTTTGTTGATAAACACCCTTAAAATATTAGGTCTTTTGTTCAGTAATGGCTACAGTAATAAAAATGTGCCAAACTGTGTTTGTCATTTTAAAGCCATTATTTCTCAAAAAGAATGGTTTATGCTTTAGCTGCCATTTTAATTAAGCTTGTTAAAAATGAAATGGCCTAAGGATGAGCTCTGTAAACTCCACGTGGGCAGGGCCACTGTTGTATCATGCCAGTGTGGTGATGAGGAGGCCAGGACCTGGCAGGTGTGCTTGGTGGACCTAACGAACAACTGCCTGAAGAATGACGTGAAGAGGGAGGAGATTGCCACCACTACCATTGGCTGCTAATTCAAAACTACTGTGATGGCATAGAGCTTATTTTAGATATATCTGTGATTCATTATTCTTTTGTCACACTTCAGCTTGCCAATTCTGTAACTCCTTGGGATATCTTGCTGAGCTTAATTGCAGCTGCCACTCATGATCTGGATCATCCAGGTGTTAATCAACCTTTCCTTATTAAAACTAACCATTACTTGGCAACTTTATACAAGGTTAGTGCAATTTTATCATCAAGACTTACTATTTTTTGCATTCTAGAAAATGTTTCATATTTTGAAGAAATGAAAGTAATGAAAATAACTTCTCAGTGAATGTTAGAATTTTAACCAGATTAATATTGCTAACAGTATTGTTAGTAATGATATGTCCAGAAAGAGACGCATCATTAAGTAACTCAGAAACGTCCTTTGTTGTAGAATACCTCAGTACTGGAAAATCACCACTGGAGATCTGCAGTGGGCTTATTGAGAGAATCAGGCTTATTCTCACATCTGCCATTAGAAAGCAGGTAGGTTGGATTAAGACAAATTTAATTTGTTATTGGTTATAGAAGTTAAGTTGGTAAAGTAATTTTATAAAGTTTTAAAAATTGTAATGTTCAGGTGTTCCGCAGTTTTCAGTGTTTGTCAAATACATTATATACAATTTTAATAATTTAGACCTATCCTACTGTATAGTCGGTAACATTTTAATGGATAGTTATTTTTATGAAAGACTATTCCATGGATTTGAATACTGTAAAATCACTCCGAATACACAATGGCTCAGGCATAGTTTACTGCTTATTTACATAAATAGATATTACATATTTCCATACTCAGCTGAATAAAACCTTAAGGTCTAGGTATAAAGGTTAAGTGGATGGAATGTAAACATTCTATTATATTAAATAGATTTATTAAAATCTGTTCCCAGAAGTTTTCAAAACTGACAAGAAAATAAAGACAGTGCCTTAATATCTTCAATAGCATCATCCTGGAGTCACACTTCTGGAGCCATAGGATACAATAATGAATGAAAAAACCCTAATATTTTAGAAAAAAAAAATAAGTGGGCTATTTTAGAACCTAATAAAGAGCATTAATGTGAATAACACAATGGTGATGGTTTATAAAATCTCACATCATTGCCGTAGCGTGGTCCACACACAAGCTTTTTAGTAATGTTACACTGAGGGAAAATGCAAGTCACGAAACCATGAAAGTGGATCGAAACCATCCACGTCAAGAAAAGTGGTGAGGCATAAAAATATGTTTCAGTATTAAAATTTAAGTTCCACCTGCTGTTCTATGGTTTCCCTTTCATAATTTAAAACAACTTTATAAAAAACTAAGTATTTTATGTAATGACCGTGAGAAAAAAGTTGGACTTTAATTTTTATTTTTTTAAATCTTTATTCACAGATACCATTTGGAGTATGACAATACTTCTGGTACATAAAATCATTTTTTGCTGTAGTACAAATATGAAAATTGCTTAAACACACAGTATATGTAAATTATGATCTTAAAATTAAGACAGATTAAAATGTTTGCTTCATTATTCCCTCTTTAAAAATCATGTTTTGCATTTGATGATTAACCCTGTTGAGTTCTCAGATTTAATAAAAATGGAAATAAGGAATACTACCTAATAGCATTATTTAATGTTTTCTTCATTTAGAGTTTGCTTTATTTAACATTCAGTATTGTGAGTCTTTGTATCTATTTGACAGCTCTTTACTGATCATTATACAGAGATAGTGTTTGCTATGGCCCATTAAAACAAAATGCAAGAATTTTTTTTAAAGTGTATTTATCTTGTTAAGTGACCTGAGGCAGTTTTATAAATGATGTATGTATTTGCTGTTTGTATTAACATGTTACCTTTTTCCTTCCAGAAAAATTGGATATTCATTTACAGATAACTGATTGGTTCTTGAGTTTAACCTTGAAAACACAGTTGACTCTGAACTTTATTAAGTTGCTCAGGGGAATTGCAACAGGCATCTTAGTCAAAATGTCTGTAGGAGTCAGCTGTTGAATGGGTCATTATTCTTTCTATTTGAATCTTCCTTCTGCCTTCAGATCTCAGGCACTAAAAAGAAAACCAAAGTTGTGTAATTACCCTCAGCACGAGAATTTTCCAGCAAAGAATCCGAGCAAGGAACTTTCTCAAACAACATACCAATGTTATATTGATTTTTGTTTTTTAAGCAAATACTACTACCTTGACTGGCAAAATAAAGGCTCTCCTTTTGGGATGTTTGCATATTGGTATTTTCCTACAAACTCTCTTGGTTTTAGTTTTGATTATTTTAATAGCTTTTTTAGAAGCATTCCATAAAACTCATTTTTTTGTGTGATAAATTTTAAGTTGAATGATAGTTGGATATTTTAGGGTACTATAAAGCCTTCCGATTATTATGGTTAAGAAAAAAAAAATCAAGAAGTAAACATTTAATTGAAAGTCTTATATTTTCTGTTTGTATTTCTCTAATTCCAGGCAACAAATGGAGACACAGATAGGTGCTCTGATACTAGCCACAGACATCAGTCGCCAGAATGAGTATCTGTCTTTGTTTAGGTCCCATTTGGATAGAGGTGATTTATGCCTAGAAGACACCAGACATAGACATTTGGTTTTACAGGTAAAATGGGGCTTGGAAACATTCTATTTCTAGGATAAATTATGTGACTGTCAAACTAAAAAATGAAATATTCTAGTGTAGTTTTTCAGAGTGGTTAAATCTTGAGGGCAAGCAAAGGAATTTCCTTCAATTAGCACACACACCTTCCAGAAGGAGATCACTGGTGAATCTGCTACCTAGGAAGGCATCATCGGTTATGTTTTTCATACTCAAGATTTCTGATGAAGACAATTTTTACAAGATTAGGGTACCAATTAAGAAATAGCATTTTATTCTCATAAATTCTTACATCTAAAAATAGGAGAATTATATTTCTGGCTTATTTATTTATATTTATGGTTAATCCAGTCCTTGCACTTGGTTCTTTGGTATTATTGTCAAGTGTGTGTATATATCTTAAAACAATATTAATGTTTTGTTTGCTAGATGGCTTTGAAATGTGCTGATATTTGTAACCCATGTCGGACCTGGGAATTAAGCAAGCAGTGGAGTGAAAAAGTAACGGAGGAATTCTTCCATCAAGGCACGTTACAGTATTGAGTGATAATTAATCTATCCAGTTCATTTTTTTAACATCATAAGAATAAAATAACTCAGTAATTTACACGGGTCTAACAGCAGAGTCTTGATATTTTTAGTAACAATTCACAATAGATATACATATAATCAATACTCTACAAATTGAGCATCTGTTTTGAAAATTAGAAGTCCTCTTTTGGAATGATCAGATATATTTATGCATTTATGAGTATAGATAGATTAGGTTTGGAATTTTGCTGTACAGAAAGACTTCCCTGAACTTGTTTTATCCTTGTCATGTGTGGAGGGCCATACGAACATGAAAAACTTGTGTATGTGTAATTTAAAGCCCAGATCCAGGAATCTTTATTTCATGAACCTTCCTTTCAAGTTGTATATTAATGTGTTATAAATTAGTCTTGGGATGACATCTGGTGAAAGTTTTCTACCTCTTGCATTTAAATAAAAATATCAGCGTGGCAATCTCTTCTATGTGTGAATAACTTAAAAGTTTAAAAAGAACTAATTGTGAAGCTGTCCTCTCATGAGGATTAAGTGTGCTTTTCCTAAGAAATGCACAGGTATGTTGAAGCCTTTACTTATGTATTTAACCAGTAGATATTCTTCATATTAATACTCCTCTTTTTTTCATTTATAGGAGATATAGAAAAAAAGTATCATTTGGGTGTGAGTCCACTTTGCGATCGTCACACTGAATCTATTGCCAACATCCAGATTGGTAACTATACATATTTAGATATAGCTGGTTAGAAAAATGCCACTGTTTTTATCAAGAAGGGAAATATATTTGAAATATAAAATATTAAAATTATGCTCATTTCTATTTTTTAAAATAATTTAAGAAATTTTACCCTTGTTTTCCCTTGTTACGACTTTTCTAATTCTCATTTAATTTTGGATGTAAAAAGCATATTTTTGCAGAACAGGCAGCAGCAATAACTTGTTTCTGTTCTTATGTAAATAAGAATCCATTATTTGCCCATGTGGAAGCTTATTTTGCATCATTTGGGACTGCCATTTAAATATGGATAGGTAAACAAAGAAATGACAAAAATAAGATAAGTAACAATGGATAGGTGACCCACTGAGCTTGATCATAATATGAAGACCAGCTTCTGCCACTGCCTTTCCGGACTCTTACCACTGCCTGTTGATTCAATCTAACTCTTCAACATCCTAGACAGCCCCTTATAATCTAGCTTCAAATGCTCTGCAGCCATCTTGCCTCAGCTTCCCTCTCACTTGCCTGCAGCATCTCGGGACGCTTCTGTGTTTCCCAAGTCCATGCTGTTCTTTCACTCTTTGTGCCTCACCAGTGCTTTCCATGTGCCTCATAGAGTTATTTTTCTTGAAGAGCCAGCTCAAATGTCACCTTCTCCGGAAGCTGCTCTCCACTTGCTTTAGACGGCGTCAGTCACTTTTCTTCCAGATTCCAAAGTGCCTAATCCACTTGGTTGTGTATTCCTGGAGCCTAGCACCACACCGGAAGCAGGAGGCCCTTAAGAACTATGTGTTGAGTGAACTACTAACTGTAATATTACAGAAAGCATAATGAAAGTGTCCTGTGACTGAAGTATGTGTAGCTTGTTGCAGAAGTTCACAGGAAGGTTGACTAGGATTGAGTGTGTTGGGCTTTGGGTATAAGGGAGGGGGATTCTGCAGGGGCAGTAGCTCAACAAGGAATAGAGAGAGGAGTGTGATTTGGGTAGCTGGTGTTAAATAGGGCCTTTGAGAATCAGACTGAACACAGTGAAATACGTGCCCAAAGTTCAGAAAGATGAGGTTTCCAGAAACTCAGAAGGTAGCACAATATGTGCTACATTGTGATTGCAATGGATACTGGTGGAAGAAAGTGTGTAGTGGCCGATTTGACTGCAGAGTGACAGGTAGAGAAGGGAAGGGCATGTAGAAGTGTGGCCCAGACTTTAGGAGTGTGAGGGATGCCGAATCTCCCAGAGAGCTCAGACTGGCCAGGAATGCTGAGGGTAGCAGATGCTTTTCTTTTGGGAGGATAGTGAAACAATTTAGAACCAGATATGCTTTGTCTTGATTCTAAAGTAGAATAATCTTCAAATGCAAAAGAATACATTAGAAATGGACAAAAGTAATCCCAGCACTTTGGGAGGCCGAGGCGAGCTGATCACTTGAGGTCAGGAGTTCGAGACCAGCCTGGTCAAGATAGTGAAAGCCCCACCTCTACTAAAAATACAAAAATTAGCTGGGCATGATGGCCACTCGAGAGGCTGAGGTAGGAGAATCACTTGAACCTGGGAGGCAGAGGTTGCAGTGAACTGATATTGTGCCACTGCATTCCAGCCTGGGCAACAGAATGAAACTCCATCACTCCATCTCAAAAATAAATAAATAAATAAAATGGACAAAAGAGAACTGAATCGAAGACAGGTGAATGGGTAGTCAGCTCAGTTACTTTTAATATTAAATGTATTTTTATCTGAGTAAACTACTCCCTTGTTTAATGGGAGAACTTGCAAATGAGATTTAAAACATTGCACTTTTTATAAGGTAACAACTAGATCCCTTTCACTGTTCATCTCAAGCTATTGATCTTGTCAGTGTTGTACAGATCTAGAATGACTTGTCAGGGATAAGGTCACTGATCTGATGGTGATCGTTAACATCTGCTGACTACACACGACAACCCTAGGGGACAGGTGCTTTAAGCATCCTTATTTTCAGATGGTTTGCCCACTTCATGCAGTTAACAGGTGTTGGTGTTGGCCTTCAATCCAGGTCTTTCTGACATCAAATCCAATCCCAGCCTCTTAGCAACTCACCAAGCAGTGGTTACTACTCCCCAGCATCGGGGCAGTATGTACAAGTCATGTTGAACTAATACAGTTTCCTTCTTTGATAGGAATACTAATTTTGTTGAACAAGAAAATATCATGTACTGGATAAGAGTAAGGCATTTGACAAGGCGTCCTGTGAAATCTGTGAAGATAAAGTAGAGGCTTGTGGGGCCAGTACAATTAAATGGATTCACAAATGGTTGAACAGCTGTGTTCGAGGTACTAATTAACAGAGAGTCCTGCCCTCTGAGAGAGAGGCTGTGTCCGTGGCTCTGGCCTGTTCATTTTTATCAAGTATTTAAGATCTAAAAGAAATTTTAGGTTAACATAGACCCAGAAGTGATAGCTAATTTGTTGGCTGTTGGAGGTAAGATCCCCAAGGATCTCAACCAGTTGGAACAGTGGGAGGGATGAAATAAGGTGAATGGTGTGAAACCTATAATAATAAGGGCCTGCATGTGGGTACACAACTCGTGGCTCATGACTTTATGGCACGTAGGAAAGACAGGGCTTTGGGTGGCTGGCTCAACATGACACTGTAGTGTGAGGATGGCTGCCAGAAAGCTGCTGTGTGCTTTGACTCTAATGACACTTTTCTATGTTTGCTATCTCTTTCTCCTCACCAGAACATAAGCTCCTTGAGGGCAGGGATCTTGTCCGTCTTATTCACTGCTGTATACCCAGCCACCCTGGCACAGTGCCAGGGACATAGTAGGTTCTCAGTAAATATGTGTGGAGGGAATGGATCAATGAAAGCAAGCCTTATTGCACATATTGTACATAATATTTCAGATACCATAATTATGTACACTTAAAAATTCAGCCATCAGACCATATATAACTTTCCTGATTAAAAGTAGTGGATGCTAGTTGCTTTAATTCTGGTGGGATTCTTACGTTGGATAAATGGAACCTATGTTGTCTGTGTTCTACATGGTCTTTTGCTGCAATGAGTCTTGGATATGAAGACAATTTTAAAGCAGTGATAGAATCTGAACGTATATTTTCCCCATTCTTAACAGATCAAAATGTGAGAAAGATGTTATTTGTTCCCGATATATAATATGATTTGATTGATAGCTATTTTCTAGAGGGCTTCTTTTGACCCTGTGTAAGATACTACTTAGTATTAAGTCAGATTTAATGTGCAGTGGAGTGCTGTATAACCTAAAGATGCAGACAATCCTGAAATCACTCATTTTCCTTTTCTGACTGTGACTTAAGGGAGATTATATGAATTGTTTATCAAATAGGTCTCTGGTACACATTTGGTGTTCACTTTAATTATTTTTTTTTTTCACTAACCCCACCTGTTATTTTTAGACTGACTCTTATCATAAGTTTTGGCTTTATAAATTCTGAGTTAAATAAAATGACCAATTGTAATCATGACCAGGCATGAAGATTCCATCCCTGAGGGGTAAAGCAGTAGACTACTGCCAGCTCCACTTCAGTTCAGGCCACGTCACCCTCAGTCCTGAAGGAGACCCCTTCTTAGCCTCCAGTTGTTGCCCTGCAACTCTGCCTCAAATTGGGTTATGGCCGGGTATCCTCAGAGTTGATATGGCCAGTGTACGTTTGCTTAAGTAGAAGAATGTAGTTGTGCCACTGAGAAGGATAACCGGAAAAGATTGGATATGTTTGTCAGTTCACTTTTACGTTGAGTTACTTAAGAAATCAGTTCTTCAAAGCAAATATGTACATTTATAGACTCTGTCACCTACACACTCACAGGAATCTTTTTTTTTTTTTTTTTTTTTTTGTGAGACGGAGTCTTGCTGTGTTGCCCAGGCTGGAGCACAGTGGCGTGATCTCCACTCACTGCAAGCTCCGCCTCCCAGATTCACGCCATTCTCCTGCCTCAGCCTCCCATGTAGCTGGGACTACAGGCACCCGCCACTGTGCGTGGCTAATTTTTTTATTTTTAGTAGAGACAGGGTTTCACCGTGTTAGCCAGGATGGTCTCGATCTCCTGACCTCGTGATTCGCCTGTCTCAGCCTCCCAAAGTGCTGGGATTACAGGCGTGAGCCACCGCGCCCAGCCAAGAAATCAGTTCTTCAAAGCAGATATGTACATTTATAGACTGTGTCACCTACACACACACAGGAATCTTTTGAAAAATAAGATCTAGGTAATACTGGAGTAGGACGTAGGAAGGTTAACACTGTATAGATGATGTTTTAAAGATAAGAGTTTCAGCATATATGTTAATAACTTTTTCTTCTATTTATTTTCTCAAGGTTTTATGACTTACCTAGTGGAGCCTTTATTTACAGAATGGGCCAGGTTTTCCAATACAAGGCTATCCCAGACAATGCTTGGACATGTGGGGCTGAATAAAGCCAGCTGGAAGGGACTGCAGAGAGAACAGTCCAGCAGTGAGGACACTGATGCTGCATTTGAGTTGAACTCACAGTTATTACCTCAGGAAAATCGGTTATCATAACCCCCAGAACCAGTGGGACAAACTGCCTCCTGGAGGTTTTTAGAAATGTGAAATGGGGTCTTGAGGTGAGAGAACTTACTCTTGACTGCCAAGGTTTCCAAGTGAGTGATGCCAGCCAGCATTATTTATTTCCAAGATTTCCTCTGTTGGATCATTTGAACCCACTTGTTAATTGTAAGACCTGAACATACAGCAATATGAATTTGGCTTTCATGTGGAACCTTGAATATGCAAAGCCCAGCAGGAGAGAATCCGAAAGGAGTAACAAAGGAAGTTCTGATATGTGCCACGACTTTTTCAAAGCGTCTAATCTTCAAAACGTGAAAGTTGAATTGTTCAGCAACAATCTCTTGGAATTTAACCAGTCTGATGCAACAATGTGTATCTTGTACCTTCCACTAAGTTCTCTCTGAGAAAATGGAAATGTGAAGTGCCCAGCCTCTGCTGCCTCTGGCAAGACAATGTTTACAAATCAACTCTGAAAATATTGGTTCTAAATTGCCTTGGAGCATGATTGTGAAGGAACCACTCAAACAAATTTAAAGATCAAACTTTAGACTGCAGCTCTTTCCCCCTGGTTTGCCTTTTTTCTTCTTTGGATGCCACCAAAGCCTCCCATTTGCTATAGTTTTATTTCGTGCACTGGAAACTGAGATTTATCATAGAGTACCGCCAAGCTTTCACTCCAGTGCTGTTTGGCAATGCAATTTTTTTTTTAACAATTAGTTTTTAATTTGGGGCGGGAGGGGAAGAACACCAATGTCCTAGCTGTATTATGATTCTGCAGTGAAGACATTGCATGTTGTTTTCACTACTGTACACTTGACCTGCACATGCGAGAAAAAGGTGGAATGTTTAAAACACCATAATCAGCTCAGGGTATTTGCCAATCTGAAATAAAAGTGGGATGGGGAAGTGTGTCCTTCAGATCAAGGGTACTAAAGTCCCTTTCGCTGCAGTGAGTGAGAGGTATGTTGTGTGTGAATGTATGGATGTGTGTTTGCGTGCATGTTTGTGCATGTGTGACTGTGCATGTTATGTTTCTCCATGTGGGAAGAGATTTGAAATGTAAGCTTTTATTTATTATTTTAGAATGTGACATAATGAGCAGCCACACTCGGGGGAGGGGAAGGTTGGTAGGTAAGCTGTAACAGATTGCTCCAGTTGCCTTAAACTATGCACATAGCTAAGTGACCAAACTTCTTGTTTTGATTTGAAAAAAGTGCATTGTTTTCTTGTCCCTCCCTTTGATGAAACGTTACCCTTTGATGGGCCTTTTGATGTGAACAGATGTTTTCTAGGACAAACTATAAGGACTAATTTTAAACTTCAAACATTCCACTTTTGTAATTTGTTTTAAATTGTTTTATGTATAGTAAGCACAACTGTAATCTAGTTTTAAGAGAAACCGGTGCTTTCTTTTAGTTCATTTGTATTTCCCTTGTTACTGTAAAAGACTGTTTATTAATTGTTTACAGTTTGTTGCAACAGCCATTTTCTTGGGAGAAAGCTTGAGTGTAAAGCCATTTGTAAAAGGCTTTGCCATACTCATTTTAATATGTGCCTGTTGCTGTTAACTTTTGATGAATAAAAACCTATCTTTTCGTATTTTTATCTTTGACATTTACCTTTTAACTCAATCCTTTGGAAAACACAGTGCTAAATTACAAGGAAATCAAAGGTAGCTTCTTGGCTCTTGCATTCATCCCTCAGATGTTTACTCAGTCCGAGCTTATCTACTAATGTCTCACCTTGCAAGTGAGTAGGCCGAAGCCCAGTTAGGGCTGTTCGGCGTCCTGACTAACACAGGGGAGAGGTCAGCTTTGAGCCAGGCCTTTTGTTCCCACAGTGGTGAACTGCCTAAGACATCAGCAACTCTTGCAAGTACTAAAATACTAGTTGTATTTATTTCTATCAATCATTGGCCTTTTTAAAGTGATAAGAAAAGGCTACTCCATTCTACTTGATTGATACCAATGTAAAAAAGGTACCACTGTGCCATTCCTATATCTTCCCAGGTCCAATTCATTAGAAGGGATATGGTGCAAACTTCTAAGTCAAACACATTAACATTATTTGTACAGAAAGTGTTGATGTCCAATAGAAACAGAATGCAAGCCACATAATTTTCAGTTTTCTAGTAGCCACATTTAGAAAACACGGAATTAATTTTAGTAACATCTATTCCAATATATCCAAAATATTGTATCATTTTAAAATGTCAATATAAAAACAATGAGATGTTTTACATTCTTTTGGGGGGTACTAAGTCTCTGAAATCCAGTGTATATTGTGTACTTAACAGCACATCTCAATTTGGACTAGTCATATCTCAGGCACCCAATATCCACATGGGGCTAGTGGCTACCATATTGGACAGTGTAGGTATAGATGCCTGAGGATAGTAGAGGAATATGGTCAGCTGGTCACTCTCACGAGATGGCCATACCTCGGCCAATATTTAATGTGTACAGAAAGTCTGATAAACTCATAGATCCTTAAAAACTCAGGCGCAGTGTTTCAGTCCATAGAGAGTGGAACTGTCATGGCAAACCCACATTAACCAAGCTCACAGTAACTATGTTTTTAAAACACTATCAGTATTTTAATTTACAATGAGAAATGTAACTATCGATTATTCTCTCCCTTTAGGCAAATCTTCCTGGGAAGCCAAATTATGATCAGCTGGTGAGCATGGATTCTGAGCAAGGGAAGCAAGTTGCCTCATGCACCCATGTCCCTTTGGGGATGTATCTTCTGTGATATTCATGTTTGTGGACCAGGGTACCCGCTTCCCCTGGAAGGTGCTAGAGATTCTCTGCCAGTAGTTGCTTCTCCACATCAGCTTCTGATTGGCACGTCCATTAGATAACATCATTACCTCAAGCCTTGTTTCAGTTGAGCTCACCTGGGCTCCATTCTGCCTGTATACATCATTGCTTCTGCTCTGATCCATTGTTTGTCTTATAGTTTGAAACTCAAAAGATCATCCTATTTCCACATTCTCAGGGGAACTGCAGGTGTGGCTCCCATTTCCTGGCTATGCATATAATAAACCCATTGAAAAGTTGTTTTGTTATGTATATTTGGGGATCACCTTCTATAGCCCTACCTTTTTTTTTTTTTTTTTTTTTTTTTTGAGACAGGGTCTCATTGTTAACTAGGCTGGAGTGCAGTGGCATGATCACTGCAGCCTCCACCTCCTGGGCTTAAGTGATCCTCCCACTCAGCCTCCTGAGTGCCACCACACCGCCCAGCTAATTTTTTAAAAACATTTTTGTGGCCAGGCATGGTGGCTCACACCTGTAATCCCAGCACTTTGGGAGGCTGAGGCAGGTGGATTACCTGAGGCCGGGAGTTCAAGACCAGCCTGGCCAACATGGTGAAACCCTGTCTCTACTAAAAATACAAAAATTAGCTGGGCGTGGTGGTGCATGCCTGTAATCCCAGCAACTCGGGAGGCTGAGGCAGGAGAATCGCTTGAACCCAGGTGGCGGGGGTTGCAGGGAGCAGAGATTGTGCTACTGCACTCCAGCCTGAGCAACAGAGCAAGACTCCGTCTGGAAAAAAAAACTTGCAGAGACAAGGTCTCACTTTGTTGGCTTGGCTGGTCTTGAACTCTTCGGCTCAAGCAGTCCTGCCACCGTGGCCTCCCAAAGTGCTGGGATTACAGGTGTGAGAGGCTTGCATCAGGCCTATAGCTCTGCTGCTTAAATAGGACCTATATTACTGGAATATTGATTTTTTTTCTAGAAAAATTTTAGGAAACAGTTAAATATTTAAAAGATTACTTTTTAAAAAAGCAAGTAAATATTACAGAACAGAATGCAAAATTTATTTTACATGGGAGACTAAAAATTTTCACACACATGGCCACCCTTTGGGCCTCCTGGCTCAACATTTCAGGGACTGAGGGAGTCTCTGCTCTAGGAGTAAAAGGTCCTTGGAGAGAAAATTTTGACAAGTCCTAACTTTAAAAAAGAAAAACAAATTGGTTCCTGGTCAATATTTGTACTCACTGTAAATGTGATGGTTTGTAATGATACTCTTTGTATAAAAGTAAAAATCATATTTTATGTCCTTTGCAAACAAATATATTTGTACCTGAGGTACAGATTAGAGGTGCTAGTAATTCCTTGAAGACTCTGAAAATAATCTCTTTTTCCAAAATGGTTTTTTGGTTTTTATTAAACTTTCTATTTTCTTAAAACTTTCACATCAGGTATTTCCAATGTTTTCGAGCATGTATAAATATTTTAATGTATAAGTGTTGTTTAAAATCCCCTCAGTCAGTATCTCCTGAGAAAATACACAGTGACCAATAGCTAATAGGAATTCAGTATTGCTTTCAAAGGAATGTGCATATTAATCACTGTAGCATTGGCATACATTTGAAACACGGAGTAATATAGATCTGTGCAAGACTTAGCAGCTGTTCCTTGCTAATGACTTGTGTCATCTGGAAGGCCCCCAAGAGCCCATGGTCTACGGGTGGAATGACTACCACTTGGGAGTGAGCTGATGGACAGCACCCAGCAGGTCTCCTCCATCTTCCTGGCTCCTGTGCTCAGCATGGGCTGGTGTACACTGGGCCATTAATAAACGTTTGTTGAACAAATTAATTTGGAATTAATGTGTTCCCTTTTTAGCTATCAATTTATTACTAAGAGATTATATTGAAACCCTTCTGTCTATACTGGAGTCATGCGGTAAGCAGTATCCAAGTTTCTGTTGTGTGCAGAAGATAGCACTAGATGTAATAAAGGGGGTATTAAAAACTACAAACCTTGTTTTCTGTTCTCAACATGTCTGGGTGACAGAATAATATGTGCAACATGTTATATAATATGACGGGTTTCCATATGGTGCAATATAAATAGTGTTGGGTTGTTTAGGAGAATGTAGGGTTTCGTTCAGGTAATGATAAAAATGACACCGTATCTAGTAATTCTTGTATTTATAAAATTGTTGGCTGGGTGTGGTGGTTCACGTCCATAATCCCAGCTCTTTGGGAGTCCGAAGCAGACAGATCCGACATCAGGAGTTCGAGACCACCCTGGCCAACATGGCGAAACCCCATCTCTACTAAAAAAAAGTACAAAAACTAGCCGGGCATGGTGGTGTGTGCCTGTAATCCCAGCTACTGGAGAGGCAGAAGCAGGAGAATCTCTTGAACCCAAGAGGCAGAGGTTACAATGAGCTGAGATTGCACCACTGCACTCCAGCCTGGGCAACAGAATAAGACTCCGTTTCAAAAATAGTTAACATCTATGACCGATAAAGTTACTTAGCCTTCAAATTTGATTCTAAAATAGTTTTAAATGTTCAATATGCTACTTTAGGTAAAATACTTTCATCAATTACATATTTTAGTCTTATACCTACACATTCTAAGTTGTCCTGAAACCCAGCTTAAAGTCTAATAGAATGGTGGGGAAGAGAGAAACAGGTTTTTTTTTGTTTTTGGTGTGTGTGTGTGTGTGTGTGTGTGTGTGTGTGTGTTTGAGATGGAGTCTTACTCTGTTGCCCAGGCTAGAGTGGAGTGGCGTGATCTTGGCTCACTGCAACCTCCACCTTCCGGGTTCAAGCAATTCTCCTCTCAGCCTCCTGAGTAGCTGGGATTACAGGTGTGCCCCACCACGCCCGGCTAATTTTTGTATTTTTAGTAGAGACAGGGTTTCACCATGTTGGCCAGGCTGGTCTTGAACTCCTGACCTCAGGTAATCCACCTGCCTCAGCCTCCCAAAGTGCTGGGATTACAGGCGTGAGCCACCACACCCGGCCACTCCTGTTAATATTAGATTTCTTGTTGGTTATAATTTAAAATTGAAGCACAGCGATGTAATTGGTTTACTGAAGCTTTCCACTGGTCCCATCAATAAGTCTTTGCCAAGACATTCCATCTTGTATTACAACACCTATCTTTAAGCTGTACATTTATTTACATGACATTTCTGAACACAGATTTGAAGTATTTCTTTATTGTTGAGCCATGTCCTGTAAAGAAACAGGAGACTGTAATGATTTCCCAAGTTCCCTTAACTTAGTTGAAATTAGTAAAAGTTACAGATCTAAAGATGAACCTTTTGAAGGAAATATTAGAAAGGATAGTGCTTGCCTTAGTCCACTCAGGCTGTTAGAACAAAGAACCAGAAACTGGGTGACTTATAAACAACAGTTATTTCTCACAGTTCTTGAGGCTGGAAATCTGAGATCCAGGTGCTGGAATGGTCAGTTCTGGTGAGTACTGTCTTTACAGCTTGTCAGACCTAGGTTTCGGTCCTTAGGCAGGTTACCTAATCTGAGTGGCTCCCTAACCTATAAACTGTCTGTTCCTTAAAGTAAAATTAACTATTGACATAAGGTAAGTGCTAAATCAAAGTCACTATGGCTATTCTTAGTTCATTTCTTGATAATTTCTACTTGTATAAACGCATGGATACAATTGTACCTCATGATATCTTTATTTGAGCTCCTGGCACTGATTCACTGTAGAGGCTTCCTACTCAAATTCATGAGGGAGAACCTGATTGGAACAGCTCATCAAGGCTGTGTCCTGGGTTACACAGCAGTCGCTGCATTACCAGGCGTGCCCCTTGCAGAAGGGAAGGCAGGGGTTGGGGGGATCTGGACAGCCCAGCCCCCGCGATAAGTACCTTACACACTTCTCTCCCCTTGTACTCACGCTAGTATTTCAGAATGATTTCCAACTATGCTCTAGTTGTATCCTTTTTCACCCTTAAAATGATACCTAGTTTCCACAACACAGTACCTGGGGAATACACCTTCTTTCACCTTTCGATAAAAAGCGTATCTGGCTAACGAAGAGGGGTGGTCATTAGGCAACATTAACAGAATGTTTTCATACCTTTGGTTAAAATCTTGTTATGAAGAGTCTGGCCTTTCTCCCCAAATTAAGGCTTATCCAGTTGGGTTATGAAGGACTGCCCTGAGATAACCATTTGGTATGAACAGGAGGCACTGTTTGAGCTGCCTTAACGTTTACCCTCCTGAAAATGTCTAAAAGACACTTGTGTTCTACTCTGCCCTTAACAAAGGAGCCGAGCCCTCTGTGACCTTAACAAGGGGCTGGAGGATGGTATTGGAGAAGTTCCAGCTTTAGGAACATTAAGGTTTCTAGACCACATGAACTGGACTAAGGCTAATAGTCTTGGGGGGAAGTGTGCAAAAGTTCTAGATCCTTACTTGGTTATGCTACTTTTATTATCCCATCCTTAAAAGGATCGCTTTAAGGATCAAGACCAAGGAAGAGCTAGATTGTTTATAAGGTTTATAGGGCAAGTCTAAGAAGAATCCTAACAAATAGGATCAATAGGGTAGCAGAGAAGAATGCTAAATCTCTAGGATGAGAAAGGGAAAGAGGACACAGAAACAGGACCCTACTACAACTGAAACGAAGTGTCCTATTCTGTCTGAAAATCCCAACGCTGACTTTGTTGGGCTGAAAGTTTACTGTCTGCCAGATTCTATCCCACGGAGAGAACTTCTATTTCTGGAGAAGTTATCAGAACTATGGTTTTTCCTAAGTATTTGTTTCTGCTAGTTATTATTCCTACGTGTTTTCCTCTTCACCAGAGACACAGACACATAGGCATTCCTAATAGAGAAAGAAGACACAAGTTTTATGCAGAAGGGCCTGGGACTGGGGAAACAACCAGAACTGGAGACTGCAAGTCCTACCCCTCCTACACCAAGCCTGCACAAGCAAGTGCATAGGATGATGCCTTTTACAGGTGCCAGGGACTACCAGAGAAATCATTCTATTGGAAACTACAGAGACCCTGTGTAAAATAATGCAAAAGTAAAGATAACTTACTTAACAGGGGATCATGTAAAACTCCAAGTCCAGTGTTCTCTGACTCAGATCTTCTCATTCTGTCTCATATACTCTGTGTGTGTGTGTGTGTGTGTGTGTGTGTGTATATATATGGAGAGTCCCTCAGTCAGAACTCAGACAAAACACAGGAAAGTTAGTTACCTTTCTTTCTAATACCTAATACCTAGCTGAGGTATAACTATTCTTAAGGTCTTTTACTTCAGGTGTTGTGTTGGGTGAAAGAACCAGAAACTGAATGAGGTGGGTGTGGGAGAAGCTGGGAAAACAAATTTCACCAATCTCAGAAGTAGATTATGGGTTTGAGAACCCTGAGACAACTCAGATACTTCATGACTGTCCTGTTTTAATGCTGTGATCCCTTTATATGAGAAAAAGTGAAAGGTGATTTTAAGAGCTTATTTTAAGGAATATAATTCCACTTGAAAAATGCAGAAAGAAAATTATTCTAAAGAAGCTACTTGTGCAAAAGAATCTTACCTACTGTGAAAAAAGAAAACAAAAATGGAGGCACTATGGTCCAAGGAAAATAAAACAGTTTGCTTTATTTTAAAACAGTAACTTCCTTATATGGGGGCACTGTCCAAAATTCAATACTTATATAAAAATATGTTTCTTAGCAGGTCAAAATAAGTTTCAGGTAAATTTTCTGAATTTTGTTAAAGAGAATTTTAAACCCCATAAAATGGATGGATGAGAGGTGAACATGAACATGTATAACATAAGTCATAGTACAAATTTAAACAGAATAACCAAGCCATGTCATTACCCCAAGTCATTTTTAATATTTAGGAGAATGCATGTATTTTCGAGAAGTTAAAAGTGAATGTCTACTCCCATCTCCTAATAATCCCAGGAAGTATAACTTTCTACTTTTACTAGATTTAAATATTCCAAATATTTACTCCGGGTAGGATACTCTGGCATTATACACTATAGCTGAGTGTATCAGAAATAGAAAAATCATGAAGATTTATAAAGCATTTTTAAAATAATCATTTACAGCAAGTCCTTAAAAGCCCCCGATGAAAAAGGCAGTTCTTCACTTCTAATAACACCTATGGTTTATATTGTGTAATATAACTAAACAAAACAGCATTCTGACCAATGACAATTTATAGGAAATTCATTTGCCAAGTCTATGTTTCATTAAAGTTAATATTTTGGCTTATATTAAAATTTTTTTTAACTCTACTCTGACATTTCCAGTAGTATTAACTTGGCAAAGTCATCTTTATGATGCCATTTAATCAACTGAAAGGAAACAACATTCTGAGTTTTTACTTAAGAAGAAATTTAATTCAATAATTTGATTCATCACTACTGGAAAACTACATCTTTCTTCCCTGTCAGTACTGGATGGCAATGACGTGAAAGCAGCTTTCCTGGTTCTCAACGTCCCTTCAGTGGGAAGCATTATGGAATTTCAGCAGTGAACATCATCTGGTTCCTATTCAAACCCCAGCTCCAAGAAAATGTGAGAGAGAATCTAAGATATAAGTTCTGTTCAAGGCAAGAAGTTTCCAATCTCAAATATTTCATGCCAACAACTTATGTTATACCAGCTGTTCCATCATTGAATGCTAAATGATCATTGAAAACAAACGAAGATAACAGTGCCCTCGTTGCCATCATTCATTACTAATTTTACATAAACTGTTTATGTCCAAAAATGTGCATATGAAACATTTACACAGATAAATTAGTGTTAAGAATTTAAAATGTGCAGTAACATCCACAAATGTCCTTTTTGTGTTGTGAAATCTATACAATTGTTTTCAAAACTGGAAATCTGAACGCCCTGGCCACATATTAGAAACATGTCAGAACACATGTAAGTTGTGGAGAGCACCAACGCTGACCATCTCACAAAATGAAAACCAAACTTAGTGCTTTCATTACTGCTTAATCCTCAATTAGCCTGAAAAGGAGACCACTGAATACTAAAGTCAGGTATTTACTAAATAGTGTCGATTTCTACTAGCAAACTCAGCCCTCACAAATCAACAGGAGAACCAGGAGTCTTTCGCAGCTCATTGTCTATTAGGAGTCTGATACATTTTCAATTAAAGCCTTCATTTTTCCTGTTGGCTTCAACATGTGTGGCCCAAACTAGAAACAAACAAAAAGTATAAATAAAGATATTGGTTCAGGTAACAGTAACAATATGGCCCCCCAACCCCCCCGCCCCGCCCCTGCCCCAGTCATGGATTAGAGGGCTAGGTATGTTCTGCATGAAAAACCAAGCAACTACTGGGAATATTAAAACCTTTACAAATTGACAGGTTGTTATGAACACTGAACATATCAAGAGAATGAAAGGTAAAGAAGTAGCCAAACTGCTTCCTATAAATGAAAACTACAATCATCTTGGCAATACCCTGCTTTTGTTAAATTTTACTTTTCTGAGTAAAGAGAGAAAGTACAAAGTTTCCTTTCCAATGTCTTAAGAAGTTTCAAAGGTGCTAGAATTTCTGAGATGCCTGCCTCTCTGGAATAGATAAGCACACACACACCCCATGACAGTAATGTTAATAAAGGGAAAGTATCCATTATTATGTGAGAGCTTCCATGAAATGTACTCAGTCTCCACCTCTGACATGGTACACATCCTCCAAGGCCCACATCAAATCTCACCCTCTTCAGAAGACTTTCATAGGGTGCCCTGAGAGAAAATGATCTCACTTTACTTTGAATTTCTATGTCACAAAATACACATTGTTACTATACTGAATTTCACTTCACTATGCTTAAAAATACAACCCTGCATAGAAAATATAACACTGGAGATTACTTAGTAGTGAGCTCAGGGGTTAACTTTTGCTTTCTTCTTTCTGCTCTTCTACAAGTTTCAAATTTCCAAATGAACAACTATTATTTTCATAGTTAGAAAAGTAAAAGTGTAAATGCTAAGCAAAGATGTCATCCTTTTCCCAACCAGCCGTGATGTACTTGTAAGGCAGGGACCAAATCCTGCATCACCTCCCTTTGGAACTTACAGATGACACAGGTGAATCACTTGCAAAATGCAAGTGCTTGGCAAGGAGATGGATTTCTACGTAACAGGAAAGAAATCTGGGCAAATAACTCACCAACACTCTCTCTGAAGTGGCCTCTGATTCAGACTTTGGAACTCCTTTTTCAGCTTCATCTTGGCTATCACTTCGATACCGATAAGCAAATTTCTTTTTCAGAGCCTCTGCTATGAGGGCAGCAGGGTCAGTAGCATCCACTGGCTTGGGCTTCACGTCTTGCTCTGACCTTAGAGAAATGAACACAAACCAAGGGGACAGGTCAATACACTGGCCACCCTCAGGGAAGTACTCTGTCAACCTTTTGCCTGACAGCACCTCTCCAGCATCACAGCTACTGCATAGAGACCTGATAAATACTACTAGCAGTGAGATGGAAGCCTAGAGCTAGTGCTCAACAAAAGCACACAGGAGTCCAATAAAGGGCCACGTAATGTATCTGCAGAATACGGACTCTACTCTCCTTCAGTGCAATAGAGTTCCCTCTTCCATGCATGTCTAGTGACTATGCTAGTGGTACACAGTATGCCTTTATTGAATTAGTAAATGCTCACTGAGCAATCGCAGTGAAGACTTTATATGAAAAGGCTGATATTTAAACAAAATGGGAAAACTAAAAACATCACCTGGGAACTGTTAGATTATTTTGCTAATCTCTTAGCTACTGTGTATAGAGGCCACTGGGGCTCGATTTTTTTTTAAACTAAAAACTATTCATGGCAGTCACGTTATAATAAAAATTTCTCAAGAAGCCTGGTACTTTGATTTTGTAAGACAAACAAATGGGGAAGAAAGAAGGTAAATGTATCCTCACCTCTTCACTGACCGAAGTTTTACACTGTTCATATCTTTAAGGATCTCTAGCATATTTGGCATTTCAGGTTTCTTTGGATTGTTCTTAACCAAAGTCTTTCCAGCATTGGCTCTTTTCTCTCTTCGCTCTTTAATCAGATCAATGGCAGATACACTTTGGTGGAGCCCCAGTGGAGGGGGAGGCGGGGGTGGTGGAGGAGGCGGAGGGGGTGGTAGTGTGGTACCAGATGTGGTAGAATCTAAGTCACCTACAGAAACAAAGGAAAACAAACTTAATCCCGCTGGTATTAAGCAAAGAAAATATCAGTTTTTAAAAACAAAATGATGTTAAAGATTTTTGTACCCCTAAAAACAATATCCTTAAAAAAAAGTCTGTTATGTAAGAAGGACAGTTTCAGTTACTTCATGAGAAATGCCTGAATCTCAGCCACTGTATCATTCAGTCCAAAACTATCCAGATGGAAAATTTCTATTTAACTTAACAGAGGTGTTTTTTGTGATATCAAATGTTCAAGTTTGACTGTAGCACGGTTTGTAATCACTTTTAAGAGAAATATAAAACAAAGTACTGCAAAAACGACTCTATCTTCAATACATACAGTTTGACAATTTAGTACTATTTCAATGATTTGAGGAAACTCTGACAAATTTGTGACTCATTTTAAGTATATTTTCATATAAGACTTATTAAGCATTAAAAGCCTGTACTGGGCTGGGCTCAGTGGCTCACACCTGTAATCCCAGCACTTTAGGAGGCCAAGGCAGGCAGGTCGCTTGAGCTCAGGAGTTCAAGACCAGCCTGAGCAACACAGTGAAACCCTGTCTCTAAAACAAGAAGTAACTAAGATAAGAGTTATGGAAATGAAGTAAGGACCTAAAAATCCTCTTTCTGCATAACTGGAGGTTAGAAAGTTGTTTATTGGGTGAACTAGTTTGATTGGGGAGGTGTTGATGTAAAAGATTTTTACTCAAAAGTCTCAGCTCATAAATAGAACTTCAAAATTTTATGGTAGCACTTTCCCAGTTGGCCAGAAGAGGGAGGTAAAGAAAAAGGAAAAATCAATTGAAGACAAGAAAAAGGTAGGACTGGAGGATTTTAGCAAGTTACATGGATAAGCACAGTCCAGCATCAGCGCCCAGAGTGCCTTCATCCCCACCCACCTCTGCCATGCCCAGGTCAAATGAGGTTTCCATGCTGGATTACGTTAAACTCCAGAAGTATAAGCCAAGTGGCTCAGAGGCAGGGTAATTAATTGTCCTTATCCAATAGAGCTGGTTAATACTGAGGCTTGCCAGGCCTTGGAAACAACAATAGGAAAATAACCTCTACTTGCCAATAGATTAGTGGGCTAGGATTTCAAGGCTACAGTTTCCTCCCCAATGTGAGAATGTCACACTAATAAACCCAACCGTGTTAGACCAGAAGACTTGAATTCAGGTTCTACTCTGTGCAAAAGGAAGAAGAATAACTATTAAATAGCTGCTGTGTGTTAAAGGCATTTTATATACTTTCCACATTTATTCTCACAATAACTCAGTAACATAGGTACTATTATCCCCATTTTAGAGCAGTAAAGGGAGGTGAGATATCAAGTGCTTGCCTCAAGACACGCAGGTAATAAACACCACTCAGTCTAACACATACCACACAAAAACCCAGGCTTCTTTCACTAAGTAGACGGCAACCTTATGTCTGATATGGTTGGTGCCATTATCCTAGACAACTAAGTTTCCCATTAGAAAGGAAAGCATCCACTATATAGCGATTCAACTGTATGAATTTCAGTGTTTTCCAAAAGATACTTCCTAGTAATCTTCTCTGACAGCACCAAGATTGTTCAAAATGAACACCATCTAAACCTAACCTGGTTTAGAGAAGGACTGACACCTGGGTTTTTTGTTTTGTTTTGTTTTGTTTTTTAAGATGAAGTCTTGCTCTGTTGCCAGGCTAGAGTGCAGTGGCATGATCTTGGCTCACTGCAACCTCCACCTCCCGGGTTCAAGAGATTCTCCTTCCTCAGGTTCCCAAGTAGCTGGGACTACAGGCACACACCACCACGCCCAGCTAACTTTTGTATTTTTAGTAGAGACGAGGTTTCACCATGTTGGCCAGGATGGTCTCGATCTCCTGACCTCATGATCCGCCTGCCTCAGCCTCCCAAAGTGCTGGGATTACAGGCATGAGCCACTGCACCCGGCCCACACCTGGTTTTCTAAGAACCCCAATAGTTGTTACTTACTAATTAATTTAGAAGTTAAGTGGCATTCTCCTAACTTCTAGTTTGCAAGTTAAACTAACAAATGTAGGACTTACAGACCTGCAATGAGATTTCGCTGCTCCTGCTGGGTCACAATTTTGGCAATCTGAGCTCTGAGAGCAGCAAGTTCATTTTCGAGAGCGCAAATCTTCTGCAGTGCTTCCTCGTTTGCCAGTGCTGGGGTCTTCAGCTGAGGCTCTTCTTGAGACAAGTCTGGTAAGGAAATCTGTCTGCTTGGGGCCTTCTCAAAGAAAAGAAGGTCATCCTGAAGGGGTGGCCTTGATCTGACCTCTGTCCTGCAAGGAAGACATAAGGTGGATTGTCACAGGCTTTGTAAGAGAATGTGAAACACCATCCTCACCTGACAGTGTATCCGCATTAACACCCAACAACCTCTTTTCAGGCTGATCTTACATAAGTCCCTTCATGTAAGGACAAAAAGAGCAAAGCATTTGTCAACCTTATGTAGCTACATACCACAGCTGCGGTTCTTGCTGCCATTATTTTTCTTAGTCAATCTCTACATAATATGCACAGACCAACTCCATCACAGATTTTAGCAAAGTTTTTGCCAATTCACGTTTTCTTTTGATTTGAACTAAGAAGAAACTTTTTATGCTCTTCAAAGTGGTAAGCTAATTACTAGCTATATCTGGCAACAAAATCGAATCAGTGATCTATCAGCCTTTCCCCAGGGTCCTGGCGTCTACACATCAATGTCAGTGTTTTCCATGTATGACAGAATACATCAAATTGCAAGACACATGATAACAATGTAGACAAAATACAGCATCAAAAGCTAAAAGGAGAAAAAGGAATCATTATCACTGAACCTATGCAGCAGCTATATTAGATGGTTTCATTATTTGGGTAAAAAAAAAATTCACGTGTAGCACCTGAGGTAGCTCCCAATGAAGTTGAGGGTTGAGAAAAAAATTTGTATTTCTTTTCAATTGTCAGTTTATATACTTATCCATTTCCTCTTATGTTCTACAATGACGTTTTCCCAGCCTGCATCCCCTTTTAAGCCCTTTTCTATCTTAAATTCATTCCCTCCAGAAAACATAGTCTTACTTTTCCCTTATACCTGCACCCTTCAAAAATCTGTGTCCTCAAAACTCCTGCATACTGTCTCGATATTATAGTCATTTAGAACCCTATAATACCAAAACAGCTCTCTACACAAGGACAGGAAGTAATTACATTTATAGTTCCCAAATCTAGACGAAACTATCTTGGGAGCAGTAAACCCAAGGCCCTAGTGCTGTATCATTTGGGAAAAGGCTCTTTTGTTTGAAAGTTGCTGAAAGAGATGGGGAACTGCCATTAAATGTAACCTCGCTGTCAGACATAAGGCTGGGGCTTTCCTCTCTGTCACCATGTTTAATTTAAACACCGTGGGGCAGACACTATTATTTTATTACTGAGGATACAGGCTCAGTATCATGTAGTTAGTGTGTGGAAGACTCAACACTGAAACTGAGATTTACGAAGTTTTTTCATGCTATTAATGTTACAATTTTTCTATGAAAAATGTATTAGTGTGACTTAACATTAATTCAAAAACTTAATATTTTTTGAAATATCCATAACCTGGATAGGGATACACTATAAGGAAGAAATCTGCCCATTTCCAGTCAGACTTTAACCACATTAGTTTATCACTACTTTACAACACTGGGAATGATTGAATGATTTCACCAGGATTGCCCTCTTCAGCATACTCAAGAATGCATGGGAAAAGAATGAAGGAATGCCTTGACTTTGGGGTTTCAAAGATGAGAAAAGAGCCCACAACTGACTTCCTTCTCCTCACTCTCAATCAACATTAATACATCGTGCTCATACGGTTTCACAGTCACAGATTCCTTTGAAAATTTGATTTTGCCAGGTAATTGATCAGACACACTTCTCATAAAATTCGGCTCATATAGTTTCAGAAGTCATGGCCCTAAGGTGAAGAATCTCTGACTGGCCCTGCTACAAGCCTACACTAAAAGGCAAGCTAAAGCCAAAATCTAAGTAACCCTCACCCAGGGCATGGACCAGGTGCTAATTAAGGCTTGCTCCAGTGCACAGCATGCATTAGGGACAAAGATTGCCAGTTGCTCACTCCAACAAGCACGCTTCTTTTCTCTTTTGTAAAAATTACCACCAAAAAAAGGAGTAGAAAGAAAGAAATCCTTATTTCGGGGCAGCAATGTGACCAGCTAAAGGATGACATTTCCCGGTTTCCCTTGCAGTTTTATGTGGCCATGGGACTTCGTGTGGCTAACAAGATTGTAGGCAGAATGTTGATGAGGCATCTAGGAGGCCACTTGAAAGGAGGTGACTCAATGGAAAAGTCATTTCCATTTTAGCCCCAGTTCCCTTTCCTCATGCTGAGAGTCTTGAGTGCAAGGTGATGTTTTAGAGTCACACAGGGCCATACGCTAATCAGGATATGGAAGTCAATGCTACAGATGGCAGAGCCTGGCTGGGTCCCTGATGATGCTGTAGGGCCTCTATCAGCTCTAGCCTACCTAACCTTGGATGTTGCTGATTTGAGAGAAATAAACTATCTTGAGAGAAAAATATAAACTCCCATTGTATAAGGCACCATTCTTTTGGGCTTCTCTTTCAGCTTCAAACATAATTGTAACTGTTAGGACATTTCAATATTAAATTCTACTTTAGTTTTCCTTTAAATGGATATTGGTGTTTTATTTTTGCTTGACAGTTGTGAAAATTCTTCTTCATTCTACCTTGTGTATTGAAAGGGGAATCCTGGGATGCTTAGGTTTTGGTATTTTGCACTGAATTCGGGTATTTTTCTTCATACCTAATTTTTTACACCATATTAATGAATTTACCATACATAAAGGAAGCTTGCAAACTGCTTTTTGCCTGACACATTTTTATTAAACAAAAAGATCTGGAATATAAATAAACTTGCTCTAGGCTTGGCGCAGTGGCTCACGGCTGTAATCCTACCATTTTGGGAGGCTAAGGCAGGAGCATCACTTGAGCCCAGGAGTTTGTGACCAGCCTGGGCAACATGGCGAAACCCCTTCTCTACAAAGAAACACAAAAACTAGCTGGGCATGCTGGCTCAAGCCTGTAGTCCTAGCTACTAGGGAGACTGAGATGGGAGGATTGATTGAGCCCGGGAGGTTAAGGCTGCAATGAACCGTGATTGCATCACTGCACTCCACCTTGGGCAAGAGAGCAAGACCCTGCCTCAGAACAATACAATACAAAATGTCCTCGTTCTTACCTAGCAACTATAATATCAACTTTTAAAATCTGGAATATTTGTGGGATAGGGAAATGTTTGGCTCACAAGGTTTCAACTACTGTTTGCTTTCGTAGCCCCAACAATGAGAAAAAAGTTTTTTTTTGTTGTTGTTTTTTGTTTTTTTAAGTACAGGAAGATTAGGCTGGGCACAGTGGCTTACATCTGTAATTCTAGCACTTTGGGAGGCCGAGGTAGAAAGACTGCTTGAGCTCAGGAGTTCAAGATCAGCCTGGGTAACAAGGCAAGACCCTATCTCTGCAAAAAATTTTAAAACTAGCCAGGTGTGGTGGCATGTACCTGGGGTGCCAGCTACTCAGAAGCTGAGGCAAGAGAACTGATTGAGCCCAGGAGGATGAGGCTGCAGTGAGCTGTATTTATGCTACTGCACTCCAGCCTGGGCGACAGGGGGTGGGGGGAAGCGGTACAGGAAGATTAAGCAAAGGAAAAAACTCCCATGAAGAACAGTACCAATACTCTGATAAAATATATCCATCAATACACTGAAAGATATGTTACAGAAGTTGTAGATTAGATGTATGTGCTCTAACCAACCTACAGTAAGGAAAATACTTTTAGTAAGTCGTTAAAACTTTGACTCTTTGTTGACACACCTGGCTAAATTCTGATCACTACCTCTCCTTCACAGAGTAGCGCAAATAATTTTGCTAAATAGTTCTATACAACAAATACATTAAGTTACGAGTAAATAAAAATCAGTCAATTTACCGAATGAACCATTAAGGAGGTAGGGAGCATTTATATTTACATTAAATTACATATAACAACATAATATATTCTTAATATGCTTCTTCATATATATTCTTGGTAATGTTTTGGGTTTAATAACACTGAACAATAGTGACTTTTTAACTATTTCTTGAAAGAACTAAAGGAAATGCAGGTAGGTAGGATGGTAGGAGTGATAAAATTCTAGTTTTAAAACCAGATCTATGCAAAATGTAGCATTCTCAAATAAATGTAGAAATAAAGTAGTACACTTATTCAAAACTGTAGTAGAGAAAGAAAGAACAGGAGTAGTAACCATGTGAGTTTAGAGGAAGAGAGCAATCAGATGCAGTGTTCTCAGGACAGAGGACATGCGCCATGGCCAATGGGTGTCAGGGATGGGGGTATCTGGAAGTGACAACAAATGGAAGTGGAACTGAGAAGAGAGAAGAATAGAACCTGTGGAGAAATATGTATCTCTAGACCCCTACCGTCTTCGCATTTCCACAAAGCAAAATTTTGCTTTGTTTACCAAACCTACCTGAAAGAATGAATATATTCATATCTGTGAATAGAAATGTGGATGATTGTTTTCATATTATGTACAGAGGATTCATGCAGCCTATATACAGAAAATAAATGTTGGATACCAGAACCTTTGTTACTGATAAATAAAAAATGATATTATAGTACTGTTTATTTAAAAACCAGTGGCCACATCAGTAAAGATTATATCCTCCTTCCCCTAAAATTCTCCTAGACATTAAAGGACCCAAAGTATTAAATTCTTACAAGTTTGTTTTAAAATGTTATCATTCAAGTAAGCCAGTCTTCAAATTCTATGAACACTGACCCTTCAATAATCTTGTTCCAGAATTGGAACAAGATAATATGACACACTAGATTAAGACAGCAATTGCAAGGCATATTTGAACAGCTTACTTTCTTTAAAACATCTTCAAGGCAAAATAAACTGTAAGAGAAAATTAATAAATACTGAGCGGAAACTACAGTGTTTAAAAAAAAAAAAAGGATTAACTTTCTCTATCTCCCCATAGCTTCCATGATGAATTTTTATCTTTTTGCTTTTTTTACTGAAAATAAAGGACAAATTACTCTTTAATCTTGAACACTATTGTGCCAGGGTAAGAACAAAAAAGTTTAGGACCTTTGGTAAGACAATTAACAGTGAAGAACTGTACGCTATACTATTTTTCCATCTTTAATTATATAATTCAGCATTTCCTTATGTGAAATACTTTAATATTTATGGGCTCAAACAAAGTAATTATAGGACCTGTGAAGGTTTAAGAGCCCAGATAGGGTTTCCCTATGTTGCCCAGGCTGGTATAACTCTGGGGTTCAAAGGATCCTTTAGCTTTGGCCTCCCAAAGTACTTGAATTACAAGCATGAGCCACAGAGTCCTGCGTTTTTTTTTTTAAGACAGTCAACAAACCATTCATTCTTAAAACCAATCTGTTTTGCCATCCTTAAGAACAGAGGGCTATTAAGAACTAGAATACAAAGACAGAATAAATCCAAAATAAGAGATAGATTCTTTCAAGAATTTCTGTAATTCAGAGAAATTTTAAGAAATAAAAACAAATACAAAAACAGAAATAACAAAGAGGCCAGGCGGGGTGGCTCACGCCTGTAATACCAACACTTTGGGAGCCTGAGGTGGGTGGATCACCTGAGGTCCAGAGTTAAAGACCAGCCTGGGCCAACAGGGTGCAACCATGTCTCTACTAAAAATACAAAAATTAGCTGAGTATGGTGGCAGGCGCCTATAATCCCAGCTACTAGGGAGGCTGAGGCACAAGAATCACTTGAACCTGGGAAGTGGCAGTTGCAGTGAGCCGAGATCACGCCACTGCACTCCAGCTTGGATGACAATGCAAGACTCCATCTCAAAAAATAAAATAAAATAACAGAGACATCAAGCATGGATGTACCAAAAGCAGAGGATAAACAGCCAAAAGGTGATGTTTCTCTTTTTTTGAGATAGGATCTCACTCTGTTACCCACACCGCCAACTCCTAGGCTCAAGTGATCCTCCTGCCTCAGCTTCCTGAGTAGCTAGGACTATAGGTGCGTGCCACCCATGCCTGGCTAATTTTTTTCTTTTCTTTCTTTTTTTTTTTTTAAGAGACAGGGTCTCACAATGTTGCCCAGGCTGGTCATGCACTCCTGGCCTCAAGTCTCTCAAAGTGTTGGTATTATATTGTGCAGGCCTGATATTTCTTCCTTCCCTTTCCTTTTTTTTTTCCATTACCTTAAACTTTTAACAGTTAACTGATGTTTCTTAAAACCATTTTCTAGATACCAATTTCTGCTAGGGAGATTTCTACTGGTTTTGTTTGTTCGTTTTGGTCATATTTTGTTTATATTGGGTCCAAAATTCCCTAAGGCACACAGGTTCTTACTTAGAATAACACTACACTGAATTATCTAGTTCTCTTTTTTCCATATTACTGTCAAGGGAAGCCACTTTTGTAGCACAATTTACATAAATGCAAAGGCCTTTTTAGCTCCATCATCCATATTGAAGAACCCTAAGTTAAATATAATACACCTCTGGGGTCCTTTCCCTCATCTCACAGTTAAGGGAAACTCAAAATCTGACACAGTTTTAAATTAGATGTGCCCTGTTCCCAAAATGATTTCTACTGACCCTCCCTCATCTTTTTAGTTTACAGAACAACCTAGGAAGGTTAAAAAAACAAACAAAAAAAAACCCATACTCTATTGTCTTAGAATCCAGGGAGAAAAAAAACCTGGCAATTTAGTTTCCTGAAATACAAAGTTGGGTAGAAAACTATTAATCTGAGGCAGGCAGATCACTTGAGGTCAGGAGTTCAAGACCAGCCTGGCCAACATGGTGAAACTCCGTCTCTACTAAAGTAAAGTACAAAAATTAGCTGGGTGTGTTGGCGGGCACCTGTAATACCAGCTCCTTGGGAGGCTGAGGCAAGAGAATCACTTGAACCCGGGAAGTGGAGGTTGCAATGAGCCAAGATCATGCCGCTGCATTCCAGCCTGGGCAACACAGCGAGACTCTGTCTCAAAAAAAAAAAAAAAAAAAAAAA